>NC_031984.2:16247070-16547070 GCF_001858045.2 Oreochromis niloticus
TATTTAAATCTCAAGTGAAGGAAGAACTTTTTAAGGTTTACTTTATTTCATTGTTTTATACAAACAACACTCATCTTCCATGTTTATATATAAACAGTTGCTCCAGCAAAAGTGGGAAACTGTGTAAAATAAAGTCCCTTAGACTTTTCTAAAATTCTGGCTTTGATTATATTGCATCTGTTGGACCTTGTCTCTTTAGAAGTACAGCCTTATCCATTTTTTTATTGGACCACAGGTAATAAATTTGAAATATGATGGATCAAGAGACAAAATTCTGGATCTCAATAATTCCCTGGTTACAGCCCTGAATTCAAGGTACAGCAAATGCTTGGAAGTCAATGGCTTTACTTTGGGAAAATCTACTCAATGACCAGTCTCAAGAGTCTGGTTTAATTTATTTATTTCAGTATTCTGTCAACATCTGTCCAATAAATAATCTGCCATTGAATCAGTCTAATGATCTCTTCTTTTCTGCCCCCCTTTATCAATTACTTTATTTCCTTTGGTCAGTTTCATACTAAGATTCAGGCTCAAGCTGTCTGTCACCATAAATCCTATTTCCTTTGCCATGGAACTCACAATTTTGAATATAACCCAGCTTGTAAAGTAATTAGAAGTGAGTTTAGAAAGGGTCTGAAATTAGGAGTGAAACATCGGTGAAATATTTTGTTATAGATGTCTGACCTTGAATTGAGGTGGGTGTAAATTACATTTATGAGCAAGCTCTGGGTGTGAGCAAACACTGGCATCTTGCCAGCACTTTATCTCTCTTGAAGCTTTTTGGCATGCACATGTTCTGCAGCTTTCACTCCATTACTGTGGATCAGCCAACAGACAATGCAAATGAGGTGTAGCTTTTCTCCACTGTAGCCATTTGATTAACCAAAATTAGATTCTTCAGTGTAAGCCTTCCCCTGGGTCACTGAATGCTATAACAAATGACTTCTTCACTCTGCAACATGAGAATAGTGCGGCTGTGCCATTTCAAAGGGAACAAAGCGCTGTTTAAGTATATACTCACCAAACACACGGCTACTACTGGATAAAAATTTTAAAATTGTATAGTTTTTATAGTCATACATTTTACATACATCTTTTTTATATGGCGATTTGTGTTATATATTGGTTGAAGTAGAGAAAACATCAATATTTAGCATAAAGGTTTAATACCAAAGCTTATGTGTGATTCCTTAAGCTCTCATAAAGTATCAGTCATATAATTCCCAACTAATCCCCTGTAAACATCAGTATCTGTGGGTGTTTTTTGTCAAAACTTGGATGCATCGTTTTGCGGTCACATGAGATTTGGAAAACACTGCAAACTGGCAAGTTGTCTCTTCATAAGCACTGGTGCTGGATACAGTAACAGGATTGTCTTTTATGTGTTGTTGTTCCTTCTATTTAGGCTGAAATCATTTTGATGTTTGTTTGAAGGCACGCTGTGACACCTCTGCTTTTTGAGGCATGGCTCCAGGGAATGTTGGCCTATTAGTAAGACTGTTATGACATTTTGTGGACAGGAGAAGAATGCTACTGGGACCTTTGATATGTTTTTTTTTCCTATCACATATCAAGTCTGATTTTTTTAATTTAACTGGAATATCTTGTGTGGGTTGTTGGTACTGTAAGTGTAGCACAGGCTTTTATCATTGCCAGAGGATTAATTGTGACGCTACACTATGTGTTGGACAATGTTGGTATTCTAATGTGCCAAGCCAACATGGTAAAATGCTTATAAACTATAAATGTGATTATAATAACTGTCAGACGATTTGTGTGTTGATTTCAGCATCTAGCTTCATATTTAATACAACAGAAAAAAAGTGAGTCCTGCAATGTTAATTAAGATATATATTGCTTTTATAACAAAGTAAATAAATTAAAAGTTAAGTTCAATTGCAACCTTACCCACAGATAAATTTCGTTTTCTTGAAAAACCTTAAAATATCCTTTTTCCAGGGAGTTGGCTGGGCTCACAGGCTGAGCAGGTGACCTTGGGTTGCAAGGCTGAATGCAGTCAGGGTTTGACTCCAACCTGAGGCCCTTTGCTTTCTTGTCTTCCCCCACTCTCTTTCTCCTCTTCACTGCACTGTACAATAAAAGCAAATAAAATCTTAGTTCAGGTGTTATGACTGTTTTAAGTGTGGGATGTGAGGATGGAGCTGCCAGGAAGGAGGAAAAGTGAAAGACTGCAGAGAAGATTCATGAATGTAATGAAGGAGGACATGCAGAGGGTTGGCGTGACAGAAGAGGATAGGGTGAAATGGAGGTAGATGATTCTGCTGTTGCAACCCGCAAAAAAGAAAAAGAAAAAGAAGCTTTTGTTTCCTTCAGGAAGAACAACTTAAAAGAGGTTTTGACTTTTCAGGAAGAGCCATCAGCAGGTCTGCATTCTTTCCAACACTATGGTACATAGCAAGTTATGCACAAAACCTGACTCCATGGCTCCAACTGCTTTAATTGTTTGTGGTTTGTGATCTTCATTATGCAAAATGCATTGTAATCTCTATTCCTGCTGTAAACACCACCATAATTGCAAAGTGTGTATATTAGGATGCTGACATTTAGTTTAAAATAAGTACAAACTCCACAGTTTGACTACATCAGAATATATTTTGATCACTTTGATTGAAAGTCAGTGTTTTCAGTTGAAAAGCAGAACCGCATACGTCATCATACATATTTTATAACTTAAAGCGTACGACATATTCAGTGCCAAGGTTCTGGAAAAAGGGAAGAAAGTACTGTGCCAAACAGTTTGAGTTTTCTTTGTACCGGAAAGAACCACATTATTGAATAAAGTCATTGATTGTATAATACTGCTAAAAAAAAGATCCCATTAATGTCCTCATTCTGTCATCAGCTGACTGAATTAACTATTATAGTTCAAGAAGACTCCTTTGGCTGAACTCTTATGACACAGTATAGCCTATTGTTCAGCTCCCATGTGGACGTTAAACAACAGCCTGAATGCATGAACCCTTCATATGCAGTGTTCGTACATAAAGGTACAAGATATACATTCCTTCAAGTATGAGATATTTTTGTCTTGTGTCTTATTATAAAGGTGTTCTCTGGCTTCCATAACCTTTTTTCTTTACTCAGGGGTGAGTAGCCGGGGTGTCAAATCTAGTGTCCGGGGGTCAGAATTGGCCTGATAAAGACTCGGTTTCAGTCCGCTGGATGGCTTCAGACAATATGAAGTAGGACAAATTTTGGACTGTATTTTAACAAATTTTACAGCTTTTCCTATCAATAAAGCCTTCCCCCATAGCCATTCACAATACACCGATATAATTAATTTATAGATTTCTGTGATCTTCCATTTTACTTCTTACAATTTAAGCCCAAAGAGCCATGATGACAGATTTTTTTCATTTACTACAGCAGCAGCATTTCTTTATCACGTAGAAACTAAGAGATGCTGTTGAAATTGTCCTTCTTTCTCTTTTATCTCATTGATTGAGAGGTTAAGAGTAAAAAACAAACAAACTGTCACAGCTCGGGGCAGCGGCCGTGTGAGGTGAGGAAAGGAGGACTCAAATGCAGTACTTAGTCAGATGTGAGGGTGATTTATTAAGAATACCAAACATAAAGTGGAGATGGCAAAACTGAACCAAGGATGAACTAAACTGGGAAAAACTAAACCAAAGTGCAGCAAACCTGAACATGGAGGGAGGACAGCAGGGAGAGCACGCAGGGTGACACAGAGGAAGAACACAGACGACGCGACGAGGAACTGAGGGAAACACACACTATAAATACACAGAGGGACACTGGGCAATCACATACAGGTGGGAGACACAGCTGGACCTGATTAACCTGACGAGACAGGGGAACACTAACACCAGGGACCAACAGAGGGAGCACAAAGGAGAGACGCAGGTAGGAATGAAAGAAACACACAACTCAAACCCTAAGAACAAATACAAAATCAGAATAAACTAGACAAAGGATAATAATAAACTTAAAGCGCTGGGTCACCGACCCAGGACCATGACACAAACATTTTTAACAGGGGCCATCACACAAGGAAAATGGTATATAAAAATGGCACGCAAGTTTTGGATGTGTTTGTATGTTTGGGCCCTTTTTTTGGTAATCCTTCACAGCCTGTTCTTATAACCAGTGAAATACGGAGATACTTGTAACTTTTAACCATGATATAAACATGTGTTTAATGTATGTAAATATATGATTGTGGTTAAAGTTTTACTTATTGAATTACAAAATTAAGCAGTGTCTTATGAAATTTGCACACTTTTTGAAACAGTTTCTTCATTATTGTCTTACACAAGGCTCCTTGTATATCGTAAAAGCATTTGTGACCCTTTTTTCCCCCCCTCTGTGTAACTGGTCAGTTCAGCAGTTCATAGAAAACAAACAAAAATGCTATTGTGTATTTTGGTTTTATTCTTCCTCAGTGATATCCTCGTGGAAAACAGCAGGCCAAATACTTAATTTGTTGTTTATTCTGAGGTTAAAATAAAGCACTGATCTGAAGTGTTCAACCTTATCTATCTTGACCTCATCTAAGGAGATCTGTAGAGCAGTGACTCCGCCTGAGGTTACAATGATAATGTCTTCTGGGATCCATTTAGTAAGTCGTCTTTTACTTTTTTTGTTTTCTATTCATTCCATTGCAGTCAGGATTTTAGAGCCTTGAAGGCTGTTATACTGAAGTTCATGACTGGCTAACTTGTAATGTAATATAAGAAAACATTTTATAATTTTTTTTTTTTTTTAGAACAACAGAGGATTTTGTAGCGAATCAGGGAAATGGATTACTAAAAGTTGTGGTGGCTTGCAGAAATGTGGTTTACATGGTAATTGCAATGACATGCTCAAAAGTGCAAAAGTGCGCAGCTTTGCTCTTTTCAAACTGTTTCCTTGGCAAGTGAATCCTGTTTTATTTCTTTAGTTTTGCAAATACAACATATGAAATGCTTTTATTTTACCCGAATACTGTCATTGGGTGATGTGATGATGTGAAATGATATAGTTATTGTCCTCATTGGTCATGTTACACGACTAAACAGCCCCTGACACATTGACACATGGATACTGATACTTCTGGACTGATAACATCCACAGTGGGTGTCACATGTTTGCAGCAGATCTGTGTGTAAAGTCTTCTACGATCAGGGTTGTTCTGGTGCAACAACCCTGAGCGTGCATCACTTATACACTCGATCGGATGGGGATCAGGGCAGTTTTGCTGTGTTGTTTTTTCAAGCTATTCTTGAGCAGTGTGGTGGGGTGCATTATCGTGCTAGAGGAAGGTCACTGGTGTCAGGGAATGCCATTCCCATGAGTGGGTTTGCTTGGCGAGAAACAGAGTTTAGATGCATGCCAAAATAATATAGACATGAATGCCAGGAACCAAGAATATCCAGCAGAAAATAGCTTCGTATTAATATCATCAGCATTATTCACTTGACCTGTCAGTGGTTTTGATATTGTGGCTGGTGTGCATACAATACTATACAATACAGTTTAAATACCCGAACAGAATAAATATTCCCCATAAAAGTCCTTAGTATTTGTAACTTATTTAAGTTGGTTCCTTTAGAAATGTGTGCATATCAAAAATGTTGATTTCCAATCTGAAATGGTTCTCTGCAGATAGTTGGCATTTAAAAAGTTTATGGTTATTTTCTCAGACATGTCCAGAAAGCTTCCAGGTTCTCATTTTTATGATACTCCCTGGACGTTCTAACCACTTGAACTGCTGCACCACTTCCAACTTCTGCTTCAAACTGACCTGAATTTAATGTGAAGGATGATCACTGGTGGTGAGAACCGTTTTCAGCAAAAACATTTCAATTAAACAGCCCACCATTTTCAAGCATGAAGGTAGTGTGGAAGGTGAAGGGTGAGAACATTTGACAGTTTGACAATTTTTAAAAATTCCACCTGAATCCTTTGCTAGCTACCTGTAACTATCTTTCTTACTATTTTTCTTGCTGTTTTGACACTAGAGAAGATCCAGCACCCATTGCAGAGGCACATTGCAAGACTTCCACTAAGAGATGTAAAAACAGCAGTTTCAGTAAAGAGAGTTCAGAGGTGCATAAGAAAATAATCCTGAACAAAACTGTCCAAACTTTAACAGGAAAGACCTTCATTTCCACAACATTTGTTTATCCATCTTCATGGAGCTGATCAAACCTGTTTCTGCGAGATAAGATACGTGTTTATTACTTTTATGCATGTCACATTGTTCCTCATAAATGCAACAAATACAACATTAATCAATATTAAGATTACATCTGATTGTTATTTGTTTCTTTAATCATTTTTAGTTCCATCTTTAATTAGTCAGAGTGAAGAAATGTGTGCAGTGACTGCACCACAGTGACTGATTAGATTTATCAGCATTTCAGCTCACAGATGTGTAATTTTCCTGTTGCAGTGTCTGAAAAACTATTAAATTAGTAAGCCAACCATTTTTCTGGAGTATAGTGATGTAGTAGATTCACCATCAGCATGTTTTAATAATTTTTTGCCACCGTAGTTTAATAATTGCAGATATTTTGGTTTATTTGTGGTCTATTATTCACCTCCAGTTCAAACAACTGCAGGTGGGGATCTGACTTAAACAGTTCTGTGTGCTGAGGAGCAGGTGAGAGCAGGTGTTGGAAATAAACACTTGTCCATCACTCATAGTTAGAATCACCTCATTCTACCACTCAGAATAAAATAACACCTGAGACTTGTGCTTCTCTCTGCACCAAATGCCACTATTTGTTTTCTTTTCATGCAGAAGAATAATGGGAAAAGGCTGAAACCCTAAATCCCCAAAACACTTAAAGCAATGCAGAGCACCAAAACAATGAGCAATGCACACAGGCACACACACATGCAAAAATTCATGCCCACAAAGACCACAAAACACTGACAACTGCAAGACTTTTTTTATTCTGACAGTACAAAGTTGCAGTAATATAAAGATTGACCTTAACAAGACAGAAAAACCACACTCCACAGCCGACACTGACAGCTTTTTAATTTAACTAATCACATGTTAACTTTCTGCAGCTGTCTGACACATGTGCTGCCCTCTAGAAAGTATTCCCAGCACACATTCAAGTACTGAAATGTCAAAAAGGGGTTGGCTATTGATGTCACATCTGATACTGGGCTGTCAGATGCAATAGAGTCATGATCTACCAGATGTCTAACAGATGACTCATGCTGTGTTAAGTGTACTAAATAGTAAATAGTCTGGTACTTATGTAGCAGTTTTTTTCTACTCTATTTGAGCCCTCAAAGGAATTTTGTACAACATGTCTCAGTGACACAATCACTTCTTTCTCTACATTTGAGAACTTTTAATCTAAAATTCACACATCACTTACATCAGGGGCAACTCAGGTTTCAGTCTCCTGCCCAGACAAGAGGAGACTTGAGGACCCATTATATGTCCTGAGCCAAAGTTGTTCCTCAACTCCAGTCACAAGGGCTGGCATTTGCACTCAACAGATTAGCTTAAAAAGTTGCAGCAAGAACAGAAGAATGCTTTTTCTTTATACTGCCAAGAACCTTATGGACTTTTTTGTGTGATTTTGTACATGCAAGTAAGACATTTGAAGTTTTGAAAGCAAGCAAAAGATTAAGTAGACAAGGATTGTTTTATGAAATTTCAGCTTTTCATTAATTCATTTGTACAGTTAAATGCATGTTTTGCAAACATACAATATTAGTTTAAGAGCCAGATACAGAGTCTGTAATATCATGCACATGATACTTTATGTGCATGATAGCCCAGTCAGTGTATCAGTTGATGTCTCATTTGAGACCCTCTTTTTTTCACAATAATAATAAACAGAACTGGCCAGTTACTAAAACAGCTTCATATAAACCATCTTCTGTTCAGAGTTTGATTATTTTTAAAGAGACCTGATGTGGGAAACAAACCCAGGCTCTAGCAACTAAACTTTGACATTTAATCTTCACACGCCATCACCACAAAGGTCCTTCAAGCCAAGGAAATTGGAAAACACTGAGATGATAAGGTAGGCATTTACTTATTCAAAGGGGACATATTATTCAAATTCCACTTTTCCATTCTTTTTTTTTATTTTTTTTTTTACCATAATTAGTTGTGTAGAAATCCAAAAAATTATGAGAAAAGACTGTCTCTGTGTTTCTTTCCTTTCTCCATAGGTCAGAGAGTGCTCCTCAAGGCGCTCTGTTCAGATGTCAAAAACCTTCCCCTTGTGAACACATCGAAACGGCACAGATCTGCCATAAAATCCACATGATCAGCCACAGTTTGACGCTGTTATTTGCTCACTAGAGCTGCTGTTTCTAACTCTTAGTGAAGGAAGCCAGTGGCCTGTTTCTGTCTGCAAGAGTGAACAGAGTCTTCTTTAACTCCATACTGATAACCCAGTGAAATACTTTGAGACCTATCAGAAAACAATTTCCTAAACTGCTGGCTGGCTATAATAACAGTCAAATAGCAGTCATAAAAAGGGAACTATTAATTCATGTTTCTTTAGAACCTGCTGAAGGCCAGCTGTTTCAGTTTTTGAATGAAAATGTGCAAAAACACATGAATTCAGAAATATGTTTAACAAAAAAACATAGCTTAGAGTTCACCTGATGTACAGCACCCCAGTCACCCATATACAGTGCTGAGCTGTGCCATGACTTTGGGACAGATACTGATCGGTGGTCGCACAACAAAAATTGGCCAGAATAACATAATTCCTTTTATTTGCATGCATGAAAGCATTTAAGTATACAAACTATTGTTTTCAGGGGTGTGGTATTTGAAACTGTGCATTAAAACTGAATTAAAACTTATTACAACACCTAATTAATTCATTACTTCACTTCAGCAAAACATTTATTTTTTATGGTAGCGTTCAAGATGGAGCATAGAAGGCGTGAGGAACATAATGTTGGAATGAATGCAAATTTTTATGCACCGATTACAGTGGGTGTAATTACAAAGAGAGCTGCTGCAGGCGATACAAAATGAAATTAACACTGTAAAGTTGTATGCTGTGGGTTACACAGTTAAATTAAAATAAGTTTGAATCAGTGATCTGCTATCTGTTCTGCTTTACCTTTTATTATTGCATTCCCAGGAGAAGTATTTTCTTCTCGGAGCTATATGTACATTACAAGTTATACAAGATAAAGAAATAAAAACAAGTAAGAAAAGTTTAAATATATGTAAAGTACTAAAAAGTATTCACATTATACTCATTGCCTCAGAGTAAGCCATGGAGTCCATGCTAAAGTTCTTTTTTCCAGCATGCTCTGAGACAACTACTGAAGTAAAAAATGAAATAAATTGTTAAACTAAATTAAATAAATAACTGCTGATGTGATCGAGTGTAGTTATTGATGTTATAGTTCTTCACAAATAATTCTGCAATGTTCCTGCTATGAAATACATGTTGCAATATGACTGAATTATGGGCACAGTTAATAACTTACCTTGTAACTTGTCTTGTAAGCACAGTACGAATAAGCTAAAAGAAATGGTCAATGCCGTTAGTCCTTCTGAAAACATGAGATGGTTGTACACTTCAGGATAGTGTGGCCAAAATGATTCTTATGTCTGAAATGACAAATGAATGAAGGGAAAATTGTGAAATTTTTACATTTATTAAATATTAGCTCTCCATCAATTCTTTAGTATATAATTGGTATCAACATTATCTAAATTTTGGATCAGAAGTTAGTATTGATAAAGCACTCATTAAAACTCAGGTCATTCCTGCTTCATCTCTGACTTGTTCTTTAAAAGCTAACCAGTTTTTTATGCCCCTTACAGCCAAGCATTGGGCTATCTTTTCACCATGCAGGTGCAGCTCTAGACTGCACAACAAATCTATCATCCTATCTGTCTGTCTAAACTGAAACTCTGATCTATTTTTGATAACTTTATTCGAGTTAAGGATGAAGTAAAAACTGCAAAAAACAACTAGATAAGTGTGTGACCAGTGTGTGCCGTCTTTATGTTTAACTTTGGGTCCTCTACCAGAGGCCTGGGAGTTTGAGGGTCCTGCGCAGTGTCTTTGCTTTTCCTTAGGACTGCGCTCTTCTGGACAGAGATCTTGGATGCCCTCCCAGCTAGCATCTTGAACCCTGCTGTTATGTGCATGTGATGGATTGTCTGGGGGTTTTCCTGGTGTGGTAGACCAAGAGACTGGTCCTGTTGATCATGTATCGTTTTGGACTCTGCAGGATCAATGTGTGAGGCATTCTTTTGAGGCTTTACTGTAGTCAGTACACAAGATGCACAGATTGGTCAGTCTGGTCTTACACTCTTGAGTGGGTGCTCTATCAGTCTACTAGTAGTTGGTGTTTTGCCAATTACTTTCTCCACGCTGCTCATGTAATGAGCAATGTGCCTGTCCAACAGGAGCTTGCATGTCGTGCTGAGGCTATTGACTGATCACATCTGTGGATCCTTGGGGATCAGAGCTGTCTGGCTTTTGGCAGTTCTGGGTGTATATTGCATTTAGTTAACCTCAGTCTAGAATCTCATAGTTCATGCTAATCATTCATAATCTTGTTCAGAGCTTTAGTTCATGTTTTCAAGATCCCTTTCTTGTGTTCACTTTGTAAACAAAGCACTCAGTTCATGCTACCAAGTCTCCATTCTGAATCTGCTCTTGGGTCCACTTATTGTTTCTGATGGCCGCCGTGACAGTAAAGGCACAGTTTAAGCACTCCAAGTGAAAAACATGTCTGCATTCACTATATCTAGAATTAAAAATACCCTAATGCCATGACAAACAAGCAGGGCATGTGGTGACGAGTCATTTTCACATTTTTGATTAGTAATGAATCATGCTTCGAATTACTAACAAATCATTCTTTTATGAGATATGGATACACTGTTTAGGCAAAGCATGTGGGTAAATACACGCATGTAGTATGTTTCTTTGCCTCGTTGCCGTACCTATATCTGTCTCTCACCTTGGCTCATGCTTGTCTATAAAATGTGCTTTCAAAGCTAATCTTGCAGGCTGTGTTATGTGTGTGTTGTTTGTATATTGAGGAGTGGGGCAATGTTTCTGAAAGCTTTTTTATTTGCACTGAGATCTCAGGATATCAACTAGAGAATAAAAGCGCAGTCTGGGCTGCCATCAGCCACATGCCAGAAACAGAAGCAGAGACATGCTGCCTTTCCTGTCTTATCTTTATTTCATTATTTAAAGCCTAAGGACTTCTAAGAAAATTACCAGTTCTAAACAAAGTTATATATTTTACTTGCACTCCAGACATGGCTCTTTTTAAT
Source organism: Oreochromis niloticus (assembly GCF_001858045.2). Lineage (NCBI taxonomy): Eukaryota > Metazoa > Chordata > Actinopteri > Cichliformes > Cichlidae > Oreochromis > Oreochromis niloticus. The sequence continues at coordinate 16,258,340 of NC_031984.2, forward strand.
CTCTACCTTGTGTGCATGTATGTATTTTGCCCTTCTCACAGTTGCTTCGTGCGGCCTTTTAGGAAGCACAGAAGTGTGCTTCTATTTTATAGAAATGGGAAATGAAATTTGATTCTGACAGATGAGGAATTAGAAATGACAGTCATGCAAGTTTTTTGTTTTTTGGGGTTTTTTTTGTTAGTTATTTTCTTCTGATTTGCATTGTTTTTACTGTAAACCAGATGTTGACCACAGTGATAAATGGTGAGAGACTTTGTGTGTGCTTAATTACTGTCAGCTACATTGTACTACATCTTGACCCTTATCACAGAGCTAGAATGTAAGACAAAAAACATCCCAGAGATCAACAAATTCATCTGTTAATATTGAATTGACTTTCTTATAGAATTTGAGAAAAAATATTATTAGAGATTAATTTAGTGTTTCTAATACGCAAATGTTACACAGATGTTAAACTTATTCATTTTGTCTTGTCCAAAACTGTGAACTATATACATAGTGCACTGGTGGCATGGTGTCACTAAGTGTTGAGTTTAGTATTCTTTAATATTTGGATTCTGGGCTTTTAGTTTCTTAGTTTCTAGTTTTTGATTTATTTCTAGCGAAGTTTTTATTCCTTCTAGGGTTTCACATTTTGTGGAGTTGAGTTCTCACTTTAGATTTGATTCATGTCTAAAGTTTGACCTTTGTAAGAGCTAGTTATGCTTGGGTATTTGTTTCTTTGGGATTTTTCTAATTATAACCTAGCAGGCATCCTTTACATGTACTTTTGGTCGGTTTGTTGGGTTATTTTTCTTGATACTTGCTGATTGGAGTCCTTATGTGCTTAACCTCGAGTTTTTTTTTACTTCTTCTTAATTTTGAGACTTAGTTTTTTAGTTTAATATCCACAGAGTTTGCAGTGTTTATTTCTCTTTCTGTTTTGTCCTTAGTCTTTCTCTGTTTATCTTTATTCCCACAAAAGCATTTAAGCATTGTTTTGAATGTAGAGTCTTTGCTATATTATAGGCTTTCTGTTCTTAGGGTTTGGATTACTGTTTTGATTTTCATCCTAAGTCATTTTAAAGCCTTTTAAATCTAGTTATTGTTAATATTTGTGGTGTTAGTTGTTCTCTCTCTCTCTGTCCCTCCGTGTGTCATTTCTATGTTTAGGTGTAGTGTAAGTCTTCTTGTGGTTGTGTTCAGTATGTGTCCTGTAGGTTGTTTTTGTGTTGTATTGGTATGAATGTCTGTGTTAGCAATAGCATTCCTCAGTTTCCTCGTGTTTTACTTTGGAAGGTTTGTTTTCTTTCATTTTGTGTGTAAGTTTTACTTCCTGTCTCTGTGTTCACTGTATCCTGATAGTTATCAACTGCTTCTCATTACTCATCTGTTTTCTTTCAACTGTTTATGTGTCTGTGTATATACAGCCCAGTCATCCTCTTGTTCTTTGCTGATTTGTACTGTGGTCTTTGCCTGCTGGCATGCCTTCCCTGGATGTTCTAGTTTACTCCTGATTTCCTTTGGACTTTTTGTATTTTCCTAAATTGTTTCTGTTTTTGTAGTTTTTTTTTTGGTTTTGTTTTGTTTTTTGGGTTTTTTTGTAACAAGGATAACACTCTTGATATTATGACAATTGGTCTTCAGGTTTACCTTTCACATTTGAGGGACTAAAAGTGGTCTCCATAACAGTTGTGATGTCTCGAGTTTACTCTGTCTCCTTTAGCAGATGAATGTATGGTCAGTCTTAGTCTCATTCAGTGTTTTCTTTTAATTGCATAAATGTAGGTTTGCAAAGAAGCAGGAATTCCTAAAGGCTCATAAATAATGTAAATATTAATGTGATACAGAATGCATGATGCCAATTAAATGCATTTAATATAACCAACTCACATGGAATATATATGTATGTGCAACTCGACTTTAACCTCACGTAATTTACCTTTAGAACACGAGACTCAGACCCGACAGGTGCACGCTGTGGTTGAAGTGTAGCTTCTCAGAAGCTGCCAACAGTGGCAGCGAACAAGCATAGCTTTCAGGTGGATGGTGGATACAGGCATGCAGGAAAATAATGAGCAAAGCACTGAAGTTTTAAAAATACCACCATACCGCACGATGTTCCATTAAGTTTTAAATTAACATATATGCCTACTGTCAACCAGTTAAACTTGAGCAAACTCTCAGCAAGAGTGTATGCATTGTAATAGAAACTGTAAACATATTCACAGTGTATTTAAAGTGTGTATGATGTTCTAGAGAGCTTTATTGCAACAATACTGTGTTTATATGGTGGCACATTTATGCAATGAACTAAACAAACCTCCCATAAGAGATGAAGGAAGTAGATCGCTGCTGTAGTTTAATTGAAGACAGCATTGAAAAACAAACTAACAAACAACAACAAATTTGTTTACCAATCTGAACAAACCCAGGTATCATGAAGATTTACTTGTTTAAAAAAAATGCTTGCTAACAGTGTCAACTTTTAAATTTGTTTTGTTGTAGCTCTTCATTAGTCCCCCCTCCAGCAAATCTGTCTCCTGTAATTATTGTTGGAGGAGAAACTGGAAATTTGTAGCAGCAAGTACATTATGAGAAGTGACTTTTTTTTATATTAACATAAGAATACATCATTAAAAAAGGTATTTGCCATGTTAGAAAATTATTAAATATATATATATACTGAACATGAAAAATATGTCTTTAGTTTTTGCTACAAAATTGAAATATGTACACTCATGCCAACTAAAGTGGGATACTTTATTTTGAAACACTCAAAGCACTTGAAATATGTTATTTAAGGAATATGGCATTGGAAAAAGTTTCTCCCTCCATCCAGTAGTAACAAATTCCTTTGATCTTTCCTGTTGTTAAAAAATTTAGAGCACTTTCCCTGAACACAATGCAGCATTAATGTTTGCCTAGCAACAAGACTGGTTGTATGATAATTAAGACCCAGTAGATGGGTTTTAACAGTAACTGATAATTCATTAAGTGCACAGCAATCCGCATTAATCACGATTTTCTCAAATGAATGTTTAACATTTTGTAGAAAGTTGGAAAGAAGCAAACGTATCAGCTTTCTAATTTGTGAAGCTGCATTTTGGGACATAAACATTTTTCTTTCGTTGGCAGTCTCCTTTTCACCTGTGACAGATTTGTTCCTTATCCCTTTTCTTTGCATGCTGCTCTTTCAGCATGTAATGAGATTCAGGTTTGACGTTGTCTTTTTACCAAACACCTGCGTGTTGTTTGGGATGCATTCAGCACTGGTGGTTTGTTGGAGAACTGCCCATCAAACTGAAATGTTTTCCTTCCTTCTGTGCCATGCAATTATCATATTTAGATTAACCTACTGAAATTTAAACAGAAAATTATTCATAAGTATATTTCTTTGCTGCCTTTCAACTCAGAGGTTGGAAAGAGAGCACATTGTAGGAAAAAGCCAGCAACATGAAGATGATTTATGAAGGAGGAGAAGAATGTTTGTTCTCCTTTAGCCTGAAACTCTCTCGTACACATGGCAGAACTTGCTATTTCTGAATGATGCTGCTTGAACCCTGGTTTTCGGAGGTTTTTTGAAGGTAAACAATCAAAAACTCTTTTCTTGTTTCTATGAGAAATGAAGCCCAAGTCTAGCCTGTTCCTTTTCACTCACAAACACACACACAAAACAAACAAACAAGATACATCTATATGTCTTTGCCACAAAGAAAAAAACCCTTGTGTAAATAAATACCTAAGCCTTGTGTTTACAGCAGCCCAAAGCTTTACTTGAGGTGAGCAGATGGGACAATAAAGAAAGAGTTGTTGGATTCACTGATATTACAGACAAAGTAAGAACACCAAGAGGAAACACTAATGATGAGTGTTGTTGTGCCATTTGAGATTTGTCAGAGACAAACTGGTGAACAGATGGAGATATAACAGGTGGAAGTCAGGGTGTATGTGGAGCGCAAGCAACCCTAGCAAAGGGTTTAATTTACATGAGCTTCATTGTTTGGAGTAACACACACATGATGTCATGCACTATGGAAGGTTGTGCACCTTTGGACAATGAGCATCATCACATGCTGTGTGAATTTACTCACACCATCAAAAAAGAAAACACTGTTTTTGTCTTTTTTAAATAATATGATGACTGTGTTTCACTGTATTAGCTAAGGAGTAAATGTACTTTTTAGGATCTGAAAGCATTTCATGGTCTTAGAGTCACTTATACTGCTTACAGCATATTATATGAGCGCTATCATATCATTTTCTTTTAGATGAACTGGGGACAAATCTCTGTAACACCCTGCTTATTCTTTTCATAATTTAAGACCATTTTTCAGGTTTTTATCTGCCCAACCTCAAGGGCAGCGCTTGGTTTCACTACACTGGTAATCATGACATTGACAGGCAGGCTATCTTGAGGTGAAATAACAAAAGAGTCAACCGTAGCAGTTGTTCACTACCAGAGGCAACAAGTGATAAGTTTGGTCATCTGAGTCCTCAGCTGACCAGATGACCATGAGCTGGAATCACTTGAGCTTTCAAGTGAGTCAAGAAAAATGTGAATTCTGTTGTTTTGGACCATTTTTACATTACTGTGTCTTTGTTCTGAATTAGATCATCTGAATGAGATCATCTACATCACCATGCACTAAAGCTTTACTTTCTCAGTTGTAATCTAATTATCATTTTTTTTAAATTTTACTTTTAAATGTTGAATTTTTAACACACCTTTTATGAAACATGTTACTTTTGCTACAAAAAGCTCAAAAAAGAAGCAATAACATACAAAACAGATTTGTTTCTGTAATCTGGTGCCCCCTACAAAAAACAGGAACAGGAAGTTGCAGCAGTCTACTGAAATGTGTGAAGCATTTGGACGTAATAAATACAAACACAGTTGGCTGTCTTGTGTAGAGGCATTGAGGTTATTTGCAAAACTCAAATTCTTGCACGGGGAGCAGGTATAAACATGCAGTGCACGTTTTATTTTTCAGTTATCTGCAGGGATTAAAAGACCTGCAGAAAAAGCTGTGAATGGAACAGCTGGTACTGCCAGACAGACTTTGAGACTACTGATTGGTGTGAATATAATTTAAAAAAAGAAGAAGAAAAAACTCAAAGTAAATAAAAGATTTAGTTTAGTAAAACTAAAAACATGGTTTACCTAAATGTCATAGCTCACTTTGCACTTGTTCTTGGACAAGCCATTAAAAGACAAAATGTTTCGATTTCCCACATTAATTTAAAGTAATTTAAATCAACAGTCAGCATTTCCAGAGATTTCTTAAGCAAAAATAATCAAACAGAATCATGTCTTAGTTGAATGTACCCGACACGTGGCTGAAGTAATGATGATCTAAGAAGCAGGAACAGTTCAAAGACTTTATTGCCAGGTGAGGGATCCCACAAATCCTGGTGGATTTGTAGTGGGGGCAAACAAATCCAACAAAGGAATTCTGTCAGGGACGTCAAAAGCAGGTTGTGGATCAAAGGGGGAACAGGCACAATGAAAGGGAAGAAGGGATGTGCAAAAAGAGGAACAGGTACATTGTAAAATATCATGCAGGAACTAAGTGCAGTCTGCTCATCTTTAATAACTGAAGTTTTGTTACTTTAAAAGGTTTGTTAATTTTAAGTTCAGTTAACTTAAAACATGACCCACTGTATTGGATCTGTGGCGAGTCCAGTCCAGTCCAGGATCTAATTAAATGATTAGCCAACTGCTAATAGCTAAAATAGTACACCCTACAGTAACTTCAAAGTGAAAAAGTCTGAAATTACTGCAACTTCAAGATGAAAACGATTTACATATAATATAGACTAACTACACATTTGCATATAGTAATTAATTTCATGAAATTCAGTTGTTTATACAGCATACTGGCTGTGTCCCAGCACAGCTCTCAGTCTACAAGTCTTGCCAGCAGCTATTCTCATTTAAAAAGGAACCAGCAGCTATGCAGCAGGATCAAAGCTTTGGATTCTGCTGTTACTGGACCCCCCACATGCAAACCTATATTTTCATGTGGCAATGTTTCATAACCTAAGATTAAGTCTGGGCCTGGGTTGCTCATTAGAGAAATGTGCCAGTCAACTGATATTTACTTAAATTGTAATTACTGATATTTACTGGTAACTGAATTAATTGAAGCACAGTGGGATATTCCTGTTGCTCTATTTTCTTTGTCACCCCAGAAATGCTTTAAGACATCAGGAAACAGATGCATCCAGCAAACGTCAGTTACACTAAACATGGCCAAAAATACACTCAACACACTACTTACATACGTTGTTAAGTACACCTGAGCAACTGCTCTTTAATGCAAATGTCTAATCAGCTAATCACATGGCAGCCATGCATTTAGCAATATAGACATGTTCCGCCATGCATTTCCATTCTGACCCTTTGTGCATGAAAATCACAGACTTGGGTAGAAAGCAAACATGAGTTCTTTGTCAAAGTGACCTGACTTTCATTTCAAGGATCATCACTGATGACATTCCCAATGTTGGGGTGCATAGGGTGGCTATGCATGCTGGGTATCAGGGTAGGAGTGGGACCTGGAGCAATCTGACTTTGTTTGTTTGTTTTTTAAATTGATGTTCAAGTGTTCAAGAGCCTTGTGAATCAGTCCCCCAGGGTCAAACTGTCACTGAGGAGTTTTACTCAATGATGGAGCATGCTTGCACTGGCACCCAGCAGGGCACAACACAGTCTTCGCTCACCATCAATTTAAGTCTTCGTAATTGCCTCCCTATTAATTCTTTTTTAGTTGTGTGTTTTTGTTTGTGTTTTAGGATTAAGCTGTACATTTATGTACTAATACTGAAGTAATTATTCAAACCTAATCACAGGGTGGTAAGTGGAAATGCACAGGCAAAACCGATAAGAATTTTAAAAAAGGGCCTATAAAGTGGTGAAGGAAGGTGACAGAAAAGCAGGTTACACGTGGGATGAAATAAGGGAACAGCTCATTACTTATTTCCAGGGTTCTGACAGTCCCACCCTTGTGCACCTTTCAGCTCATTTGCAAAAAGGAAACAATGCACACCTTTACATTTTATTCATCAACAGTTGATGTTATACTAGGATATGTATACGAGTGAAGAACAAGACCAAGGAAGCATTTCCTTCTCAATTTAAACTTCTCTGTTCTAACAGTTGCAGTTTATTAGATTTTCTAACAACTGGTATCAAGAAATATAGTAGGTCTCTCAGTAATAATCCAGCAAAAATATGACAATTATAAAGCTAAACCACCATCATCCAAAAAGACAAAAAAAAATACTTTATAAATCTGCTTAAAATGTTACCTAAATTAAATTGTTGTTAAAACTACAAAACAATACATGTGTTGGTATTCAGAGAAGATTTTTTTTCTAATTGCACAGATTCTGCATATTTTGGACAAATTTATAGACTCCCCCATCACCAGGCATCTTAAAAACTTAATGAATAGGAATAGAGAGAGATGATATCAATAAAACACACCAGTGATTTTCAGTGGCCTACAAATTCAGTCCTCAAGATACTCAGTCACTCACACAGACACTAAACTATTGTCCCCATGAGTGCTGTTTTCAGTTTAAGGACATTTCATTTCATTTATTTATTTAAAAGCAAAAATGCAGTTTAACACAGTTCCGGTGTGGAGAATGAAACTGACGTGCTGCACATAGAGTTCATGGCTGTTGCTAAATTTCAACCCTTGTCCCCATTTTAACAGCATATTAACAGAAGATGTAGATGGAATTTTTTTTTTACTCTGTCTTCACAGCAATTGAACTGATATCAGGCTGATGACAAAAGAATGAAACCATATTTATGTAAGAGAAACAGGCTGAAATGGGGTGCTAGAAGAATGAATAGCTTTAGGGATAATGGAACATCAGGTTAAATGATGAAGACAAGAGGTTGTGGTAGGGAAGAGGAGCGATGGGACACATCTAAAAACATTTTAACTTCTTTCTCCTTTCGTTCTCCCTCGCTCATCAAGAACCATATTGCAGGAAGCAACAACAGGAGCAGAGTTGAGAAATGAAGGGAATAAACCCAAATGAAGCTTGTCTTGGGTAGTTTATCCTCTGTCCTCAATAACTGATACACAGTACTGTGCAGTCACCTTTCATTTCTTTATGTTTTTCTAGGGAAACATCTGCAAATATCTATGGAACTACAAATTAAAAGGCAAAAACAGAGTTTGCTCAATTCTACTAAGCTTTAAAGTCTTTCTGTATGACCACCTTTATTCTTATCGAAACTATCTTGTAATTTCTTTTAGTAATCTTCAGAAATAGATCTCAAGGCTTCTTGAAGGATAAAGCTCTTCTTTGGATGTTGTGCTTGAATGATTCATAGGTCAGTGTTCAGCAAACAAAAAAAGCTTTCCACTCAAAATGGTCAGGCTCAAGGACAAGAGTGAAAATGAGTCGTAAAAGCAGCAAATGTTCAAAGAAAAACTTTAAAAGACCTCCAGAGTGCCTGGAGAGCTATTACCCATGTACACTTTAAATATTGACAGAAAGTCTGGCTCCTTGGAAGCAAAATATAATGAAGTGTGGGTTGACTCGTGACTTTTGCGCAGTATTGTATGTTATTGATAAAGTGGCCCTGTCAGAAGTGATGTAGCTCAAGCCTGGATTTTTGAATTGCAGCCAGCACTGAAAATACTGCTGGCTCTAACTGCCAATGTTGCAAGTATGAAACTCGCATTCACAGTGACACTTACTGTGAGTTATGACGTGTTATATCCACATTTCTGGCTCTCTGACAACCGTGATTTTTCAAAATCTACCAGTGATGTGACCAGAGGGAGCTCGGGTCACCTTCCACGCCTTAAACAAGTTCATGTGAAGTTGCAAATGGAAAGCAACAAGGAATGCATCAGCATTTTGTCACTGGGTTACGGAGTAAAGAATGATTGATGAGTTTTTAATCATAGAAGGGTAACACACAAACACTGGGAAAGAAAAAAGGGGGGGGGCAATCGTAGGACTGGATTCTTCATGTTCCATGGCTTTCTTATCTGGGTGTAGCGGGGAGGAGGGGGGCTCTGGGAGATAATCACTCATGTCCTGTTTACATAATCGTGCTTATTTGTTGTAACTAGCTCCCACTGTATCATTTCCTTCTGATTCAAACTCTGCTCAGTTCTCAAAGATGCATCCCTCGGGCTGGGTATTTTATTTATGCTCCTTTTTGTGCATTTGGATTTAAAGCATACACACTTTAGGGTCACTGTAGCAAGATTTGCAATTATTAATAATAAGTTTAACTAGACTTGTAATCGCTCGGTAAGTGCCAAGCTTCTAGTTGCTTGACCTCACACAGCTACTAGGAGTGTGTGTGTGTGCCTGTTTCCTGTCTTTTCTGTCTTTTAATGGTCTTGTAAATTCTTTTTACTTCACAGCTGGACTGATGTAGAAACCAGAAAAAACAGTTGATCCAGTATGCAGCTGTATAGCTTTATCAAAATCCAGTAACTTAACACTTATCTCTGCCTACACTGAGTGGGCTTATTTATATTTAAGAGTACCCAGACAACAAAGTGAAGCAGAAGAAATACAAAATGTTCAAGAAAGAAATGAAAAGGAAAAAAAAATTCTGGTTAATGGTCCGGTCATAAGACTTTCTCTACATCACATGCATGTTGCCTTGAGCTTGGCAGCATCAGCAGTATCACCTGTACTGCTGTATGTGAGTGTGCAGTAGTGAGCCAGTGTGATGCCCTTTATAAATTAACCGACAGCAATTCAATTTTATTTTTTTCAATTGTATTTCAATTCAATTTTTATATAGCAACAAATAACAACAATACTTGCCTAAAGGCACTTTATATTGTAAGGTAAAGACCGTACAATAATACAAAGAAAACAGAGAAAATCCTGATACTCATATGATCATGGAAACTGAACCCTCATAGGAGGTTCAGTTTCTGTGCCATATGTCAGAACAAGAGCTACAGTGTGATTAAAGTGGTGGGTGGGTTCTTTTACATTTTGAATGAAGCCTTTTGAGTTTAATAAAAAATTAAATGCCATGTTGAGGCTGTCATTTTTGTCGGCATGCGCTTGGAGGACTCTGACATCTAGTGTAACTCAGGGGCGTTGATTCATTTAAACTAACATAATCATCATGCTATAATCAGGTTTCTGTAAGGCAGAGTAAATCGATTTGTTGATCAATTATTAATTCATGCACTAACAGGGATTTTGAAGAGCGAGATCTAATGTTTAATAATCCACATTTCACTGTTTTACTCTTTGGTGCAGCTGTGGATATAATATTGTTCTTTCTTTGTGATTTTTGTGTTTTTTGTTTTTTGAGCAGACACAGTCTCTGAAGGGTTTTGTGGGGATAACAGGAGGAGAGAAACTGCAGAGAGGCCCAATAGTCATGTTTTGGGGGGTTTAATGAATTTGGCCAGATTTCTAGAAATGAGACATTTGCCAGGTCTCCAATTCAGTGATCCTGACCTCCAGAGGTGCAAACAGGCTACACTTATTACAGGTATGATTATTGCCAAGGAGTAACTAAACATCTGACGCAATGAGCAGGAAAGTGCAGGAGGGACAGGTGAAGAGGCCATGTTGCTAGCGAGTCGATTACAAGGTAAGCTAAGCTAGCGAAACCCTAAAGACACAAGCTGTGTCCCAAAACCTAGGCCGCATGCTAGGTTTTGGCTCCATGTAGACCCGGCCTTCGCGGTCTACGTGGACCGGGTCCTTCGAAGACCGAGAAGGCCGGACGTGCGAGGCTGTGAAATGGGACGGTCTAGCCTTCAGATTTGCGTACCGCTGTCTCGGTGGAGTTTAATAAACTCAGCTCTCTGCTCCTTGCTATCTAAAATATAACAGGACACTGGCGTAAATTCTTGACCATCTCACACTTCTGTTTAATCAGTTTTCTGTTTGATGTTTATTCAGCTGTGTGAAAACCCTGGAGGAACCCATCCATGGGATTAATAAAGTTTTATTTAATCTAATCTAATAACTTTAATCTCAGCCAAACCGATTTACTCAGGAACAAATAAAACACTAAAAAAGCCAAACATTAACATTTTTAAGTTATCTAAGTGACTTATACATCTTGTTTAACCTGAGAAGCGAAAGACCGCGGGAGGTCTCGCCAGCTCTAGTGACCCTTGAACCCCCGGCTAGCTATCGATCTGGTCGATAACAGACGTATCCGAAAACGTCGGTGCACTTTTGCAAATATGTGATATCTTGATAAACCAAGCAGATATTTGAAGTTTACACACCTACATTCTCGCCTGAAAATATGTTAAAAGTTTATTTTGTGACCCAGAAAGCGTAATAAGAGTAATATTAAAGCTAAGTAGCTGCCGCCATTGTTGGAAACTGGAATTGGCTGGGCTGCGCTATGAATTCTGGGATATGGTGGGCCACGAATACACCTGACCGATCCTTCAAATTCGGGCGCATTTGTTGGCCGCGTTTGGAGCAGCCTTCGAATTGGGACAGCCTTCGTCGCCTGGCTGTGACGTAATCGGTCTACAAATGTGGCTTCCGAAGGATCCGGCCTAGGTTTTGGGACACAGCTACAGTGAGTGATTACTGTGAATATAATTAGCAGGTGAATCAACAGAGCGTGTGCTGTGGATGATGCACGTGAAGATTGCACTATGAAATAAGACATTATTTATAGTTTTTTTAATTAAATTGGCTATGCAGATAAGCTACACAAAAACACCATTGTGTGCTGTAACAGGTACAGGAAATTATACTCTACTGCAGATAGAGCCAACACCAAGTGTTAATGGTTTCAGAGGTAGTGCTTCAGTGATCAGGGAGTGTTCAGAAAAAACTATACTGCAAAACATTTTCCATTTTCTACTTTGGCCATTCAGCAATTCACTTTGAGCAAAACTCTGACATTAAACACTTGACCAAAGAATTAAACCTGTGGCAGTGATTAGGAAAACACATCTACTCCAAATGAAAAATGCACCTTGGCAAACAACGCACACATGAAAACATGAATGTGAACGAGCTTTAGCATTGCAAATATAACCCTGGTAGCTCATCTCTTTTTAAAGATAAAGTTGCAAAATATAAGAATATGAGAGAAAAATGGTAGCTGTGTGTCCTTTGAGATCACTTCAGTCCATCCACTCTCATCCCTTACAATATTACAGCACAATCACCATTGTACTGTAGTATTTTTTGTCTTTCATTTTGTAATAACACAATTATTTGTAATTTTATTTTTTAAATATATTCTTGATATTCTGGATAGTCTTCACAGAGGCGTGTATGACAAAAATTAAAAAGTGTACAAAGAAAGCAGGGCTTTGTCTAAAATATGTCACTGTGTTATTACTGCTTAATAAAGTATTCCAAAGTGTGTATGTTTTTGTTGGCAAAAAGCCCCTTTTTCAACAAAGGATTGTTTTCAGTGTTTCATTATGTCCTTGTTATCTCCAAGTGTTTTGACAAGGAGTGTGTAAGTCCAAGCTGAAACTTAAATGACATTTCTTGTTTTTTAAGGACTATGTTTCTTTCTCTCTCCAAGTAAGGAAACACTTCATGTCTCTACTATTTATTTATTTATCAGTTATTTATACCTTTACTGTATTACTGTGATCTGCTCTTTTTGAGTGCACCTGGTCAGTAACCTAAAGAGTTTAGAGACCAGTGTGCTTTACATTTTATTAGTGGATGTGGAAATTGAGTATATCCCTGTTCTATGTATGTTGCTGCTAAGTGGTCATCTCTGTATGTCTGCAGACTTTCCCATTGGTTGAATTTTATATACAAATCTCTTCTTCGGCTGCTTCTTTCCAATCTGTTTGCATATATGTGTAAAAAGTACAATCAGCACAGCTCTCACAATATTTTACAAATGTTTGTCCTGAGAATCAGAAGAATTTTAAGGGGGAAAAGGCTTTTAAATATGCTTGTCCTGTTTCAAGGACTTGAAATTGTCAGGACTGGTAATGAGTTTTCAATCATTTTAAAGGATTGAGTAAACAGTTCTTTTGGCAAGTGTTGCTTTTTTTCTTCATGTGTAATTGCACATGGATCAGATCTTTGTATTTAATTGCCTTTATTGAATGTCAGTTGAATTGTTTCTTAACGCGTGTAATAATTGTTGCAATTTCAACCTTAGATCTCTCTGAAAATTGCATTTTTATTCTGAATGAGACTGCATAAATAAAAACTATGATAAAGGTATTAAAATCATAATAAAATAGGGGGCAAAGCAGGAAAGTTCTTTGCAATCCTCTTCATTCCAAGGTGAAATGTTCATTCAGAGGCAATCATTCATTTTCTAGTAACTTCCTCTACTACAGTATGCCAACTGCATACTGGAGATAGCGCTTCTGAAGGATAACTGCATGAAAACAAAATGAGGCATACAATAATAAATTATGGCTTCAAGCTGAAAAGGATATAGGCCAGCTGGATGAATGAGTCCCTAAGGAAATGAACAAGATCATCATTATTTAATCTCATACTGGCATCCAGTATTGAAGAACAATAGGGTCGGTTTAATGTAGCAGAGAATATACATCACTGAAAAGAACATAACTGTAAATGATTCATGTGAGTCCAGTTCTCAAGTGAGTTTGTTCTAATCATTATCAATTTTGGTGCTGTAAAAGTAGGTGTCCTTAACTGGCTGTGTGGAGATGTTTGCTATAGTTTGGGTATTTAGGGCCAGATTTACTAACGTGTTGTGCAGTGCAAACTGGGTTTTGGTGTAAAAAAGAAGAAAAAAGTTTTTGCTATATTCATAAAGAGAGTGTAGTGAAAAGATTACATGCAAGAAATGGGAACTCAGAAATTGTTGCAACTGACCCTGTTGCAACCCTGTGGCACATGTGGCTAACACCTTGGCATTGCACCTTCCTAATGAAACCAACATATTTCAAAAGGTGCAATTCTGAGATTGAAGGCAAACCCTCTCTGTTTCCACTTTACGTTGCAATTTTGGCCATTTCTTTAGCACTCAGCGAGTAGTTGGTGAGCGTTTGCAGTAAAGTCAGCATCTTTAACTAAGGATGACCACAGTAAACTGCAAGTGACCAAAGCAATCAGATTGAGGTTTTCAGTGCAACATTGTATTCTTCTTTGAGATCAAGTTCACCTAGCAACTGCTAGCAACCTCCCACAACCACTTCCCAACCGGTCAGGGAGTAAACATTTTCCTAGCAACCAGTGAGCACCAGGCAGTAGCTAACCAGTCGCTAGGTAGGCCTGCATAACTGGGGCATAAGGGGTGTCACAGCAATTTTAACATATACACACCACATATAGAAGATGATAAAAAATAAATGTTGAAAAGTGAACATAGAATTTACATGCAAATCATATTCTGTTATAATACTTCAGTAACGATCAGTAATGAAACCAATAATCAATAAGTTCTTTGATAGATTAAAATTAACAACACAGGCATAGAAGGTTGCAGAATCTCAGCATGTAATATCAAAACCCTGTGTATAAAGAAGAAAGAAGGCAAACAATTGAAAACTACATTGTTACCAAAGATGATTAAAGCAGTAATTTCTTCCAAAACAAAACATCAATTTATCTGTTATCAGGTTGCCTCTTGTTGGCATGTTTTAATTATGAGCAACACTAATGCTAATTCAATCATGTGTGCAATAGCTCTTCCCTAGATAATTTTATTCATTGTGAATCGAGCATTTCACTCAGGAAAATGTGATGTCGTTTATTTAAGCTGTCCTTATCACAGTAGCGAGCAATATTAAAGCACAGTGTTGCTGAGAAGCAAGATTTGTAGAGTTAAATGTATTGTCTGTTACATGCAGCATATATATAAGAACAAATAAAGCAATTTACAGTATTATAAACAACTCAAGAAAGGCTGGTATTGCTAATCTTCAAAGGTACGATTTAAATTTTGTTTTTGTTTTTTTCGGAGAACAAAATATTTTACCCTCATTTTTAGAAGCTTGGGGTTCTTGGGATTGATGTATAAATCAATGACTGATTCAGCATTATTGCCCTAAAAAAGTGTTCCAACTGCATAATGTTGGAACACAAAAGTTAAAAAATATGCTATTTGAATAAATAAATGAAATCAAACTCTGTCTTTAAAACACCCAAATAGTCTTCTTCATATATTCATGTACAAGCACATATGTTTTTGTATACTTATTTCAAAAATGTTACTAGTGTTAGAAGTAGCTGACAATGTATCCTGTGCAGATTTGGTTCCTGAAGAATAAACACCCAGGTCAAAGGTCAAACTCTTTTCATCAAATAAATGTGGTTTGTTGCCTGAGAGCGACGCCATGCCATAGAGAGCTAAACACCACTATTCCAAAGACTCAAGACTTGCAAATTCAAATATGTGCAACTGTTATCCCCCTGCTGCTGTCTTTGATATCAGACTCAGGGGATCAGTGAATGAGAAACAGTCATCTGTTTTCCAAATAACGTCAGCAGAAAAGCTGGACTCTTTTGTGTCCAGCTCTCTTAATCACTTTTCTTTCCACAAGGGGATTCAATGATATGTGAGAGCTGTGTGGATGTTTTCGTTTCTACAAAATTTTCTCTTTGTCTCATATTTCTTCTGACTAATCTCCATCATTCTGCCCTCAACTCGATGCTTCTGACAATTTCAGTTATAGGATTTCTCTCATCCTACACTTGTCCTTGCCTATTTGTCCCAGCCTACAATCCTTTTATAACATTTCCACCTCCCTTCGTCTCCTTGACAATTTTGCCCTCGCTCTTTGTTGTTGAACTGTGTGTCTGTACATGTAATTCGTGAAGACTGTAAGTTCCAGTTGTGTGACAGCAAGGCTTAAGCTGTCCAAGACGTTCTCTACAGTGATTAGCTCCAATTCCACAACTCGGCTAGAAGCTGACAATCATGTTATGACTTTCTTACATTTTATTGCACTTTCCCCTTTTCAAACTAATGGGGCCGAGCATGCATTCCTGTCTCGCTGTACATCCCTCCCCTTTCATTTTCTCATTTCAAGTGTCTCTGCCTTGACATCATCTTCTCAGACTGTTAATCCAGTCTTGCCCCTTGTACCCCTGACATTGCCGCGAGAAGAGCAGATTGTAAAAGGGAGGAAGTGGGTGGTGACGTAAATAGTCACAAAGACAGGCAGACGCGGTGTCATGTGAAGGTCTGTTTTGAGTGTGTGTGTGTGTGTCTCTGTGTGTGTACAGTACTTCAGTTTTGAAGCATGTCACTTGTATGGAAAAAGGACAAGCTGAAGTCAAGACAGTTTTAACAGTGTTGATAAGAAGTCAGCAGAGAGTTATGTTTTCTGTTAGATGTGACCCCGATTTAAGGAAATGGTTTCACACTAAACTATCACATTCTGTAAGATCTTATGAACCTTCATATTTGTCTTGCACTACTTGATGCATTCGCATCAACTAGCTTTCAAATTCCACCCCTTCCAGGAAACTGTGTGCATTTCTTTTATTGCAATAGATGTTTGAATAGCCTGTTACACGTACCCAGCATGTCTGATTTTTATGGATACATGCTAGATGAAATGAAGTGTCATGGCTGCAAAAAAAAGAAGCACTTTTTTGGACATTCTTCTTAATAGCCTAAATTATACACAAAAGAGTTTGGACATTTGGGTTTATAACAAATATATGAAGTACAGCTTCCACTTCATTTGCTTGTTCTTACTGACAACAGCTAGATTTTTTTGTAATATTTAGTTCTAACCTAAATAATGTAGCCCAAGACCTGAAATGATCAACAGGGTGAAACAGGATCAGCTAATAATACAATAATATAATGACAGAGAGGTGGTGATATGATTTCAAGTAATCTCAATGGAAATTCCTGCTATTTATCTTACATGTCTTTGTGGTGTAGTTTCTTAGTTTCACTCATAAATAATTATAGATGTTTACAGGAAATCCCAGCTTTTTTCCTGATATTTTGCACTAAAAAATTGTATATATATTTGGATTATTCCTTCCTCCTGAAGAGTAATAAGTCATTGTAAGCTAAAAGATTGTGGTGATGACACAGTATTTCCTCCACTTGATGATTCAATTCAATTCAATTCAATTCAATTCAATTCAATTCAATTCAATTCAATTTTATTTATATAGCGCCAAATCACAGCAATAGTCGCCTCAAGGCGCTTTATATTGCACAGTAGATCGTACAATAATAGATACATAATAGATATGATGCTGTCCATCAGGCTTCTTATCAACCAAACCTGTAGATGGCCTGTCTTTATAGCTGCAGTACTTTACTGCAATAACAAATATTTACAACTCGTCCAAAGAACCAAAACAAACTTGAAAATGCTTTAAAAATGGATCACATCAAATTGTTAATATTTTAATAGAGAAGGTCTGTTAGTCTTTGAGGCCCAGTTATGCTGTATGTCATTATTTGATCTTTTCAATTTTGCCACATTCTTCATTTAAATGGTTCATTTTCTGAACAGACTGCCAACTGAAATATATGTTTTTGAAACCAGAGCTGCCAACACATTTATTAGGTCACATTTTTATTAAGACCAATGTAAATTTTAAATCATATGATGGAGAGTGAACAGTAACACCCAAGTGTTACAAATAAAGTATTTGTCCAAACTCACATTCTTTTTCTCCTATACCATAACCATCTATTTTTACTTCATAGTCAATAAAATCATTGGTACCTCCTTATTCATGACCCATAATCACAATCACAAACAACTCAGGCTGACCAGTACAGCAGTTTACCTCCCTTCAGACTATAGACATAGACACCCCCCCCCCCCCCCCCCCCCCCCCCCATGTCAAAATATCCTTGCTTTAGCATAAACTTTGTTCCAACATGTGATGTGTAGAGTATTTTTCATCATTTGCAAACATTTAGAATCAACTTGCTGATAGTCCAGCCATGATATGAAGTCTGAATACAAATGTCTGAATGCTGAATATTCAGTGTTTATTCATTAAGGCAAAAAAAAAACAAAAACAAAAAAAACCCCTTAATGGAATTTTGGCTTGGCTCCCATGTACACTTCACTTGTTGCAAATACTCAGAACTGCACATAAAATGTAGTGTGAAAGTCTGAGTGCACTACCAAGAGCACATTTATTCCATCACTCATTTTCAAATGCTGTGTCTTGGGATGTTTTGCTTTAGGCGAAACAGGAAAAGGGTATAAATATGCATTTGTTTGTTTTCATGTATGAGATATCCATTTGGATCTGCCTTGGTAGTGAAAAGTCATCAAACTTGAGTCAGGCTGAGATGAAGGAGAATGAGAAGCAGAAGATTTAAGAATTCTGTGGATTATTGAACTGATTCTGATTCAGCATCCATTCACTCTGGGTTCCTTAATACCTCTGTGTTAGCATGCTGACCATTTTCCTCATCACTAAAAACTGGAATCAGTTATCTGCCCATCATACAAAAATTCTCTGCACCTGATTATAAAACATGCAAAAGTTTGCAGAACTGGTATGACCCTGAGTGGATTAGAACCAAAATTCAAAATAAATGTAAATTTATGCACCCATTTATTGGTGCTATTAAAGCTATTGTAAACCTGGATAGACATTCCACACTGGATAAAGAACATCTCAAAGAAATCACTAAAACCCCCAAATTACCTTCTTTTTTTTAAGAATCTCTGAAAAACCAATTTGTATATCAATCAACTTTTTAGTTCCTAGCTTGGTCCCGGACTCCCTGGTTACCATCCCTCTTTTGGTTTCTCTCCACCCATTTGCCAAGAATTGGTGTCTTTTTTTCCCATTTTTAGTTTTATTTTAGTATTATCTTCTATTCCACCTTCAAATTGCACGACCCACTGTCCGTCAAGGTTCAGTTACAGCTGTCCGTTTCAAAATGGGCCTGTAGTGTGTGGCAGGATTAGACCCTTAGTGTGGTACCTTCGGGTAGCCTATGCTGCACATACACTATAACCTTCTCCAACTTGCTCTGTGTTCAAGCTCCAGGCTGAAAACCATTACCATTTTCCACAAATAGGAATGCAGTGGTTTTCTTTCCCCATACATAAGACAATACGTTCTATTACTGTCTCATCATTTCCCAAAACCTTATTCCAAAAGCCTTCCATGTCATTTTTAGCAGAAAACAGATGTGCACAAGTGCTCTTTTGGGGACGCAGTGCTTTATTGTTGCTCAGTGTTCTCACGATTACTGACATATGAACATTAGCCAATATGAGACAGGCTTGTAGTTGCTTGTGAACTCTTTCTGGAGTGACGTTTGATCGTTCATGAAGAGCAGAGCAATAGTCTTGAATTTCCTTCATGGGTATACCCTGTCTAAGTGGAATATTTATCAACTACCTGACCAGCCTACTCCTTTTCCTCCTTCATGATATGAAGCAAAGATCAAATTTTATTAGAGCCTTTTTTCTTATGTAAAAATTGTTTCCTACAAACAGTTGTCACCTGTGCCATTGAAAATAAGTAATTCTAATTTAACCAAACATACTTATAAATCTGGGATTCACTTATTATGGCCCTTTGCAAACAATAAGTGTATAATTATTTTTCTTAGGTAAATGAACAAGTGTAATGGTTTCATGTAATTTGATTAATCAGGTTCTCACAATTAACTTTTAGGACTTTAAAATATGATGTTTCAGGTCATATTTCTATTTAATCTTAAAAAACGAATAAAAAGGGAAAAGGCGAAAAATCGTATGTCACAAAACAAGATGTTTTTGATTGGCTGGCTTGAAAATACACATCAGCTGATGTAGTAACTACAGCTTGTCGCATATTACATACAGCAGTTTATGAGAAAAAATCTAATTAAATACTGAAATTGAATAAATGGATGGACGGATGGATGGATGGATGGATGGATGCAAGGATGGATGGATGGATGGATGATGCATGGATGGATGGATAGACTGACGGACGGTACATGTAGAACAGGAGACACATACACACACACTCAACACATGCATATCTCAATACTTATGCAAATACAAGAGCAAGTGTTTACACTTACACACAAACTGGAGCAGGACTGTATCTACTTACAAGTTATGCTTGGCCACATAAGGGCCACATAAAATTGAATTAGAAAACCCACACAAGAAATCCCTGGCTCTTTGAAGATAAATTCTAGTGTGAATGGTTATAGGGATTTATACACAAGCAGCTCAACTCTTAACCCCAGGTGATTTAACTTGCCTGTGCCCTTCAGTACAGGTGAAGTAATTGAGTAAATAGACAGGCTATGAATATATTTCCATCTTATCTCCGCCCACAAATTCCTTTAGAAAGCTTACCTCAGCAACTTGTGTTGGTCACAATGAAAACTGTATTGGCAGTGGGTCATGCTGTGTATGCACATCTCTGCCTGCTTTTCAAGATAAGAGTGATTATGAAGTGAAGGGTGGCATCGGATTTCTGCACCATCTTCTGTTCTCTTCTCTAGTCTTTGATGAGACTGCGCGAATTTTCTGAAGGTTTCAAAAAGAAGCAGGGGGAAGCATTAAAGCCACTTGCCTATTCTTCTGTAGAATCACAATATGCAACCAAAAGACTTTTGGTTTCTTGAAGGATAGCAAGAAAAATAAGTTACAAGGGTAACTTTTTGGCACATCCGATGGATGCATGACCAGGCTAACATCTGGAGAACTGAAAGGACAACCCAGCACTTCAGCAGCATGCCTGTAAACATACTGAAAAAGAATTACATGACTCATCAGACCACGCTCACTGTCTTTCATTGATCTATGGTCCAGTCCTGATGTCCATCACAAGCACATTAAAGCGTGAAACGAAATAGTTTGCAGTATGCAGTTTTGGCGTTCTTTTCCTTGGGCACCAATGTCCCCACTGTTGCTTCATCAGTTGATCTTCCTTGGACCACTTTTGGAAGGTATTTAGCATGAAAATTAGTAGCAGCCCCCAACATGACTTGACCCATGTAAAGTCACCTTAAGTTACAATCCTTATCCATTTTTCCTGCCCTCCAACACATCAACTTCAAGGAATTCTTACTTATGTGGCTGATATGTTCCCACTTTCAGAAAGTTGGTAAAAGAGAGTTACATTAAATACAGTTGCAAACCCATTTCATTTTGTCACTGAATTTTAATGACTGTCTGATATAAATGATGAAATATGCTTGATATGGCCTCCTATTTACACAGTGTTGATCAGGGTGAACTATTTTGTTGTTGTGTTCAATACTCCAAAGATATCAGTATGTAACATTTTAATGGAGATATTTTTGCCGTAGTGTTTTTTGCTTTGTTTTTTTATGCCTGAGGGTGAAAACACATATTCTCTGTGTTTTTCTTCCTTTTTATTATACCTGTCTGTTTTTCCATTTTTGTTCTAGATGGGAAATGCCTCCGAAACATTTCTGCTCATGTCTAAAATATCAAAAGACAATGACTTCATCATGGGAACTCTCTACACCATTTTTGGTGAGTGATTTATCCCCCTAAGGTCAATCCTTTTAATGTGGACTCAAATTCTTTAGCTCTTTACATTATATTGCTCTGTGTCCTAGGTGTGCTGTCGGTGCTTGGGAATGGCATCCTGCTGTTTGTGGCCTATAGAAAGAAGTCCTCCTTGAAGCCAGCAGAGTTCTTTGTGGTAAACCTGTCCATCAGTGACCTGAGCATGACCGTAACCTTGTTTCCACTTGCAATACCTTCAACCTACACACACATGTGAGTGACAATTCAGGTTTTCATCAGTCTTTTTAATTTCATCTAGTCCTCTTTTATGTCATCTTCACATTTTTTATCTTCATGAGAGACAAGGACAGAAGGAAAAAGATAGATGAAGAGTGAGGTTAGAGGAGTGGTTTGAAAGGCAAAGCTGTAGCTGCCGACAAAAACCAGGGCTTTAATAGACTGAGCAGTAGTTTACGACATGCATTAAAAGACAAATTAAGGTTTTGTAAGCAGATGCTTGCAGACATAAATGTATCACATTTGATTGTTTGTGGATACAAGAGATAAAATATAAATAAATGCATTTTTAAAGGATTTTATGATTTTTCCATTTGTATAAAATGGAGGTGGAAATATACTATCATGCTAGATTTGCAACACATTAATGGTATATTTGATATTGTCACTTAAATCTTTCAGAGCAATGTATTCAGTGTCTTCAACAATCAAAATTTGAAAAAAATCCTCCACATTTATGAAAATGTTGATATTCTAATTTTGAGATCATTTTTGCTTGTAATTCTTGCTGTGTGCTCATAGCATAGACCTTGGGAAGAAGCAGTAAGCGATTTCTGACTTTTTGGCCAGAGTTTTGCCTCTGAGGCTTTACAAGGTTATTGAGCCCAACTGCAGCCTGAAAGGATGACTACAGATGCTACTCAAGGTTGTAAAAAATGCTGAAAAAGACACAAGTAGCATAACAAGGCCTGGAGTAGTGCAGATGCAAAGCCAGCATTCTCAGTTTAACTCTATGTGAAGGTTCCAGGTGTATGATTTTAAGCAGTATTTGTGCAAAAAAAAATAAACAATGCAAATGTCTTTTTAACTCCACTGTTATTGAGCTTTGGACAATAACATGTTTCCTATTTTTGTAATATTTTCTTTTTGTTGTACTGATAAAAATGTTTTAGATAATGTGGAAAGCATTTATGTCTCCTTTGTTCATGCATCCTACATACTACCTTTGTCTGTCTTCTGTCTCTTCCTATGATTGTCTGCCTGCTGTCTTATTTTCTGACCATTTGCTGCTGATAGCTGTCATATGCACCATTATTGGGTCAGAGTGCTTCACCGCATGCTACAGTTGAATATGACCCAGGAGACCAGAAAATGTATTGCAGTCTCATTGACTGAAATTCACCAAAGGGAATTTGCAGGCAAACCCTCACTTAATATCACGCGGTAACACATGTTCTGTTTTCTTTCTCTCTCCATTCAGGTGGTTGTTTAATAAGACAGCCTGTACTGTGTATGCCTTTTGTGGTGTTTTGTTTGGCCTGTGCAGTCTGACCAACCTAACGGTGCTCTCCTGTGTCTGCTGGCTCAAGGTCTGCTGTCCTAACTACGGTAACAACACCAGTTTTTAATGCTTGACATTGCGATTCAGAATAAAGTTGTTATCATAATAGTGAAACAATGCACTATTTTAACACTAAGGAATTTAGTGACCCGCGAGAATGACCCAAACTGAGGCAATGAAGAAAATCAAAGACATGGTTGTTTACGGTTATTGTGAAACCAGTGAAATACGATTCTGTGAGAGTCACTTTAATGGCATGTGTGATCCCAGTGAGTCTCCTTGAAATGTAATTCCATTATTGGTTGTTTTCCATGAATGATCTACAAAAACCTTTTAGCAAGTTTTCAGGTGTTTTCCATTTAACATTTTTACATTCTGCAACTCATTATGACTCACAGCCAAACTTATGCTCACTCACTCACATGAGCTACTTTGCTGTGTCAAACTGTTTCTGTATGGGAGTTCTCAGTCTGCAGTTGGTATAAGATGCAAGTGTCCCTGCCTCTTTCCAGTATCACTTCACAATAATTATTTCATGATGCTTTATATTGTAACTAAAGACCCTACAGTATTATTCCAAGGACCCCCAACAATCCAACTATCCCAGCAGCCACTTGGCAGCAGTGGGAATGAAGAACTCATTTTAACAGGAAGAGATATCTGGCAGACCCAGACTCAGGGAGGGAGAGCAATCTGCTGTAGCCATTGGGGAGTATGAGAAGAAGAGAGAAAGAAAAGCATAGAGAGACAACATATACTCCCAACACATACACATTGCAGTGCATCAAGTAATATCCTTTTGTTAGATGCAGATAACATCACAAACAAACCCAGACGGTGTTTTGTTTTGTTCTTTTATTGTTGTCGTTGTTGTTGTTGTTTTTTAAGTGGCTGCCAAAGCAGCACCATTATTGGATGTTACTAGAAAAAGTCTGCATTGAAAGGAGTGGTGGTGGAATATGCAAGTTTCTTGTTTATACTCCTTTTGGATATTTGAGTTTGGAGCTTTGGCTTTGTTTTAACCGTTTTATTTGTTTCATTTGTGGCAATTTTTATTCTCACCTGACTCACTGATGCCTCACATCAAGAAGGTCCTGAGTTCAATTCCACCATCAGGTCAGGGCCTTTCTGTGTGGAGTTTGCATGTGCATCTCCCTGTGCTTGCGGGGTTCTCTCTGGCTTCTCTCACAGCCCAAAGACATCCAATTATTGGGGTTAATTGGTAAATCTAAATTGATCATAGGTGTGAATGTGAATGGTTGTCTCTACGTCTTAGGTCTGTGACGGACTGGAAACCTGTCCAGGCCCAGGGTGCCTCTTCTCCTAAGACAGCTGGGATAGGCTCCAGCCCTGAATTGGATTGGGTGGAAGAATGAATGGATGGACTTAACTCATTGGTTAGGTTGTGTTGTATAGAGTTCTTCCTTAGGCAAAGATAGAGAAAATAGGCTTTGGCACTGGAAATTACCTCCATGCATGTTTACCCCTTCCATTAAAATGATATGCAGGAGTCTATTACAATTATGTGAGTGAGAGGTTTGTCTCACTGCAGCCTAGACTGTGCACATAAGGCGCTGACAAAAAATGACACATGGAGCATATCTGTGAGATGCTACCAAACTGACACAACATCAATGTTTCATGCGCTTGGAATGAGACCAAGCTGATGCATCTCTCTTTTTTTTTCCTGTTTCATTCCTGCACATTTAACAGATATTTCTTCTTTCTTCATTGAATGACATGATGAAATACATTGTTCTATTCTTGTTACAGTTTAGGATGAACAAGTCATATCTGATACCCACATTTGGCCTCTTAGCCACTAAATACCTTACCTTATTTATTTGACTTGGTCAAAGAATCAAAAGGCTGGCTGTAGCTTAGGAGTTAGAGCAGGTTATCTACTAATCGTATGGTTGGTGGTTTGATCCCTGGCTGCTACATCTTGGTCTGCATTTTTGTTGATCTATAGATTCATCAGAATGTGAATGTTAGATAGAAAGGACTTAAGGATAGAAAAAAGTGCAAAAACCAATCTATTTACCAATTGTTCGCCTGGAAGTTGGGAAAAATTTATCTGTGATCCTGCCACATTCACGTAACCAGTAGTTATTTCCATTTACTCAATAGTCACTTGAAATCGCCAAATGGTCTCTGGTCCAAATTGCTTCCAGTGTAGATATAGCTGAATTCCAGCTTAGCTCTAAGAAGACCAAGAAAAATTGCTGTTGCAGAAGGTTTTTTTTTTCTTATTCTGTATCATACATCCCCAAAGGTTCTGTTTGATATGTATATGTTTAAATTATGAATAATGTGACATTATTCCTGACACTGACAGTTCTCAGAAATGTCCCTTTTAATCTCATAATCTAACTCTATAACTTTCTCATATAGATGTGAGATTCTGTGTTGTACAACCATCTACTGTGTACTGTAACACAGTACATAAGTTTAATAAATGAAAAGGTCACCTGTCCAGGGTGTACTCCTCCTCTCACTCTATGGTAGCTCTAGCCCACATTTTTTTTAAAAGTACACATTTAAAAACAAACTTGGCACTTAAAAAATATAATGAATATTCTTTTATTGACAGTAATTATTTTGAAGTTTGGCTTTGCCCATATTGATCTTATTTAATAATGATGTTTGTTGCCCCCCCCCCCTTGAAGGCCAAATCCTTGATTCTGGAAAAAGAAACTAATCAAAGTACACCAGCAACTCAAGAGCTCATTACAAAGTATAAGGGGGCATGCTGCAGTAATGTTAAGTTTCAAGGCTTTAACATCTTGCAGCTGCATCATATTTATTGAAGAAGATGTTTTCAGATGTTCCCCATCTTTAAACATGTATTTTCCAACAAGGTCTTATACTTGAAAAATACACAGTTATTCACAATTTATTGGCTGCATGCTTAGCTACATTCTTGTAGGGATTACTAATAAATTCAAAGTTGTGTTGGTCTTACAGAATAGTACAGTACTGAAACCCGAGTCGCTTCATCAGTTGATCTTCCTTGGACCACAGTGCATTTAAATTTTAACACTTTAGATGTGATTGAAACTTTCAGCTTTAATTTAGAGGGTTTAACAAAAGTATTTCATTAACTTATTATTCCAAATGTTCTACTTCAGATCAATCAACTTTATTAAAAATTTGAAAATTTCAATAAAGTTCGAAAATTTGAATTTGAAAATTTGATATTGAAAATTCTAGTGAGATATTTCCACTGGAACTCTCAATAAACAATCCCAAGAGTTGTCGATGTAAGTGACAGGGGTTATCTATAGGTTGAAAAATCTAAATAAACCGTCAGATTTATTCTCCTGAAGCAAAGGCTTCAATGTTAGGTATATTTTTTTAAAAGAAGGAATACACTGCCCAGCTCAACAACCAAAAGGCATGAAAGACCACAGAGGAGAACTAAAGTGCGTGATGACAGAATTATTTCCATGGTTAAGAAAAACTTTTCCGTCTCCACAGTAGTTTGCGTGTCATTGTCAAGGTTTATAATCAAGATATGTCTATAGTCAATATATGTCTTCATGACTAGATAACAAGATGGTTACCTCAAGGTTTAAATTAGTGGTTACACTGAAGATTATGAAGGCCAGAAATAGCTGTACTATTTTAATGGTTTTGTTAAGCCCCTTGAATTAAAGCTGAAAGTCTACGCTTTTGTCACAATTTATTTAATCATCCACTCTGGTGTGTACAAAAAAATTATAACACGAAATGTGTCATTGTCCGAAAACAACTAATGACTGCAGCTTTAGCAGCAAGAAAGGCTTCTATAGATGACTTGATTGAATCTAAATAATTTTAATTAATACATAAAGGTTTTTGTTTCCTGTCATTCATCGTGTGTTTTAAAATGTTAGTTGTTCACATCTGCATTATTACCACTTCAGATCAGTATGATTTGTTATAGAAAAGCTGGTGATTATTCTTAGAAACTGTAATGAATGTAACATTTCAGTTACCTAAATATCATGAAATCATCAAAGGCATCTTTATTCTGGGTTAAAAATCAAGGTGTTGATTCCTTGATCTCAACCTTTCAACATTGTTTCCCACGCTTGTCTGAAAGCTCTTTTACTTCAACTACGATGGTCCTTACATGTTCACTTTTAAACCTCTTCACAGTTTCTTTATTATTTATCTGTATTAGCTTAACTCAAGGTCTGCTTCGTATTCATACAAGTACTTAAGGTAATCATAGAGTTGGCTGCACAACAACAACAATAATAATAATCTAAGTTTCTTCTTCAAAGCATCAGCTCTTCACATAGGTTATAGTGAGTAATTTTTTCAATATATACCAATAGACTCTTAGATCATCTGCTCTCAGTGTTATTGCTATGCGAAGCTTCACTAATCATACTTCTGCTCACCTTCTTTTATTTGTGTCTTTGCATCCATACTCTAATCTCAAGGTTAGGAGCTTTAGATAAAATTCATAAAAAGAATGAGATTTTTTCCACTCACAACTAAAAAGGTTCAGCTATTTGCTAATTAGCAGCAGTAAAAGAGTAAAACTAGACTGATTATTGAAAAAAAGACCAGATTTAGAAATTCTAAAGTTTTGAAATTAAATTCTAAAAACAGGAACAGAATTAAGGAAGAGAAACATTTATTGCAACATTCATGTTTGTGTAGTTGAGTACAAACCAGTTAAGATTTCAGTGTGTCATATATATTAATTATTCACAGTTAGCATTTTGTTTTTAATCCTGGATTTTACCTCTGTAGTTCTCACCATCATGCTGGCGTTCGTACTGCTACAAATCTGACGGTAATATGGTGCCCTTTCCTCTTGAAACCATGGAAACCAAGAGTTTTATGGGGCACTATAAACTGGGGGAAATTCTGCTGCTGCATTTCTCCACAAAATGTTAAAAAGTACAGTTACATTTTGTGGGCTCTGAGGATTTGTTGTTCTACACCGTTGTCCATGACTAAGCCAAACCAACACAAATAGCTGATTCTGGGTCAGTGTAACATTTCAATACATTGTTAGCGCACACTGTAAAAAAAATTGTAATATAAAAGTATTTTACTGTGTATTTTACAGTTTTGTACTGTTTTTCTAGAATATCATTAAATTTACATAGACTGTGATTTTACATTTCAAATGTAAATTAACATAAAATCACTGTAAATGTAATAAAACATAATTTTCTTGTTTTTTAAATGTATTTGTCTGTACATAAGCATATTTAGATTGTTAAAATACATTCACAAATGTATCATAATTTCATAAATATGTGTCCGTTATTTGAAAGATTGAACTGTTAAATTCAAATGTAATGCTATGGAAAAATATATAAAATGATTCTCATAAACTTTTTTTTACATCAAATTATTATTATTATTAGTGGTATTTAGGGCGATCGTGACTCAAGAGTTGGCAGTTCGCCTTGTAATCAGAAGGTTGCCGGTTCGAGCCCCGGCTCGGACACTCTCGGTCGTTGTGTCCTTGGGCAAGACACTTCACCTACCACCTACTGGTGATGGCCAGAGGGGCCGATGGCGCGATATGGCAGCCTCGCCTCTGTCAGTCTGTGCCAGGGCAGCTGTGGCTACAACTGTAGCTTGCCTCCACCAGTGTGTGAATGTGAGAGTGAATGAATAGTGGAATTGTAAAGCGCTTTGAGGGTCTCGAAAAGCGATACATAAATGCAATCCATTATTATTTAAGCTAACTGTATATTTCTGTACATTTAGGTATTATTATTCATATTGCCGCATTCATTGACCTTGTTTATAGGTAATTGCATTGTTTAATCACATTAAAATGTTCCTAATTTAATGTTTAAAAGCACTTGAAAAAGGCAAAATCCCATGTAAAATTAGGGCAACAAAGTGTATTGTCATTACTGAAAATAACCGTATTTTTATGAGAAAGTTATTTTCTGTTATTTTCTGGTATTATTTTGGCGCCTCAGCTGCCGGAATATTACTGTTTTTTTAGGATTTTTTTTTTTTTTACAGTGCATCCAAGAAGCACTGAATTCATGGTTGATAAAAGTTAATTTTCAAGACTTATCATTCACTTGTATGTGCTTCATTAAAGCATCCTTTTGTTTAATATTTGAAACTATGATAATCCAAAGCAGCACTTGACTATAATTTATATTTTATAATTCATAAATCATAATTTTAAAAAACACTGAATATGCAGTATAAATTAATTGATACCAGTTGAAAGAACCTGTAATTTAGTTTTAATTAGGAACCCTTATTACTATCCTCACTCGATGAATGGGTGTGCTGATTAAGTGCTAGATTTAAGCGATATTCTCATTTATATCCTTTGCACACTTGCCCATACACACTGCAGGGTTCACAGAACTGGGGGCTGACACATGCTGCCTCGATCATCTTTATAGTCCACTAGGTAAAACCCTGCCCAACAGGCATGTTCTAGTACTATAATATAATAGGAAAGCAGGTCAAGCTGTTCAAGAAACAAAATCAAAGCAAATGGGAAAAAATAGCACAGAGAGCACAAAACTAATGTAGTGCTGCCGGTTGAGTTATGAGATACAGGTGGAGATTATATACATCTAATGAAAAGTGTCCACTTACAATGTATGTTGTAGATATTTCAGGATTTGTCCTAACTTCACAAAGCTTGAATAGATTAGACATGTTTTTCATATTGTAGTTGGTGTAAGGATCGCTGCTAATAGGCACATTATAATTGAAGGCTGTGTTATGAAATAGCTCCTCTTGTCTGTTTTTCAGTGGCGCGCAGTCTTTAATGCAGAGAATAAAAGCCAAGAGACTACAAGCTTCACGAGAAAATGTGTTTGAAATGCAAATGAGCACAAATAATTACACTGTTATATATTTTTTCCTGCAAGAAACTTTGTTCAAATGTGTTGTTTTCTTGCCTTTATACACTGTTACACAGCCCTCCTAGTCAAACAAGCACACAAACAAAACATCGTGGATGTTTGGATCCAGACAATAATTGCAACCATGCAGTGACAGGAGTTTCAGACCAATTTGTCCCATCTGCTAGCAGAAGGTTAGACCAAGAATAAGTGTAATTTATTGACTCAGAGCAAGCCTCCAACATATTTGCTCCTCAGAAATCCTTGGCCTCATGCTACTTTATGTAAGAATGATTCTAATAGCTTCCAGTGGGCTAGACTATAAGCCCACTGGAAGGGAGAGTTGTGGACTTTCTTAGAAATAATAATTCCTTCATGTGCCACGTGGATAGCAGGAGTTCTGATTGGGAAAGGGATGGCCAAAATCAGATAAAAGCCATCTGTAATTGCTGACACAGTTGAGTGAGTGCCATGGGGCAAAATGACCTCCCCCCACCATCAGCTTGAACCGTAAAACAGGCTGACATCCTGCTGAAGGGGCTGTGTGGTGTCATGAGTAAGGTTTCCTCTGTTCTCATATTCAATTATTACCCCTTAAATCAACTTTAGAAGACTGTTGCCAGGGTTGTTTTGGCATTTTTTTCTGAGCCCCTTATTTGCTGGATGAGTGCAGTATAGTTGTAGTATGTTAATAAATCACAGTGTATCTTAAATGGAGCCTACTATATCTCCTTGATATCCTTATCTGTCAATAATCAATTCTAAAACTCTCTTTTCTCTTCTTCTCCCTCTGCCTTCTTACACTCTTCTTTAGGTAACAAGTTTTCATATGTCCATGCATGCCTGCTGGTTGCAGGCATCTGGTGCTACGCTGGAGTCTTTGCTGTCGGTCCCCTGTCGGGCTGGGGAGAGTACGGGCCTGAGCCTTATGGTACAGCATGCTGCATCAACTGGCATGCACCGAACTATAATTCTGCAGCTATGAGCTACATCATCTGTCTCTTCTTCTTCTGCTATATTTTGCCCTGCACTATAATTTTTCTCTCCTACACATTCATCCTGCTGACTGTCCGTGGCTCACACCAGGCTGTACAGCAGCACATGTCCCCACAGAACAAGATCACCAATGCACAAACGCTTATCGTTAAGGTACGTGCATTATTTTCTTTTCAAATGACTTATACTAAATATTATTTCCTTCATGAATTCATGTTGGCATCGCACATTATTTGCTGTGTTATCATGTCTATTTTTAGCTTTCAGTGGCAGTTTGCATCGGTTTCCTGACAGCATGGAGTCCATATGCTATTGTGTCCATGTGGGCAGCGTTTGGTAACTCAACAACTGTACCACCTATAGCTTTTGCTGTGGCAGCTATCTTTGCCAAGTCCTCCACCCTTTACAACCCTATCGTCTACCTGGCTTTCAAGCCCAATTTTCGCAA
This sequence comes from Oreochromis niloticus, assembly GCF_001858045.2. Taxonomy (NCBI): domain Eukaryota; kingdom Metazoa; phylum Chordata; class Actinopteri; order Cichliformes; family Cichlidae; genus Oreochromis; species Oreochromis niloticus. Next base: position 16,289,564 of record NC_031984.2, read on the forward strand.
GTCCTTGTGTCGAGATGTGGCGAATTGCAGAAGGAGACTCTGTGGATGTTTGTGCCAGGGTGGCTCTGCAGAGAAGGGAATTTGCAGGCAGTCCCATCACAAAGAAGAATGCAACTCTACAAGGTTATCCAATGGGTTACCAGAGAACCACAGGACCTGCAGACACTGTCCTTGCCCAGAAACAGACAACGGTAATAGAGAAAATTTTATAGACTACAGTCCTCAGCAAACCGCCAGGATACTTCAAGGATCCGTACACAGTGAAGTGGCTGTCAGCCAGCTCTCCAATGAGATGCAGAGTGACTTCCTCTAGAGGAACAAGTGGAACTAGACAACAAGTCACTGTAAAAATGAAGTATGAAGCAAAAAGTGGCACGAATGAAGCCCAAATAACAGTAAATGCAAGTTGGGGGGAAAGTGAAAATGTAATCAAAAACAAAAATGGTAAGACTGATTAAAAAAAAAAAGTTTAAAACTACTTTCATGCCTCAAATATGTGATACTGCCAAAAAAAAAAAAAAAAGTGGTTAAAAGCCAATACAGGAGGATAAGCAAGCCAAACATTTCACTGGTGTGTGCATCAGCATTTTATCAGGTCAAATTAACAAGTGTCAGCAACTATCTGATCGGTTCGAGTGTAAACTCAGACTCAACTAACCAAGACTGAAGAGTCACCATGCAAGTCATTTTACGCTGGACTTGGAGGGAGGAACTGACGATGAAACTTCCTACTCCCTGAACCACATTTTATCTCTTTATTACGAGTACTGTATTTAAATATTATGTATTTATGTATGCCTCAAATTGAAGGACCACAGGGTTATTGTTGTTGTTGTCTTTGTTGTTGTATCTAAAATGAAAAGAGTGCTTTCACCTCATTGTCGAGGACAAATCAAAACCTCTACTCCTATAGTTAAAGTAAACACTTTGGGTGTTAATACAAAGCACTTAGGGAAAGATTTGGCTTGGTGAGCCACCTTTTTGTCCAGAAGGTATATCTGCAGGGAGGAGATGTTGTCTTCAATTTACATTTTTCCTAGTCACCTCTGTCCAGGCAAGAAGATCGTGTTGGAGTGGAGAGTGTCAGCTGTTTAGGCATTTCAGCCTTTTTTATAGTAAGCCCTTTTTCAGTGACTCAAAAGTAATTGGACTAACTAACATAATTTTATTGTTTTCAATACTTTGATGAAAATACTTTGCAGTCAATCATTGCCTGAAATCTAGAACATGGACGTCACCAGGTTGTTGATTTCACCGGTCCTAATGTTTTTCTGATATGTCCGTGTAGGTTCTCAGTAATCCAGGTCATGGTAGTCTAAGGAGATTGGAAAGAAAGCAACTGGACTTCTTTGTGAAGATCTTTCACCTGTCATCCAAGAGGCTTCTTCAGTTCTGAACTTCAGAACTGAAGAGGTGAAAAGTCTTCATGCAACATCTTCACAAAACTTAAAGAAGTTCAGCCACTTTCTTTCCAAGCTCCTTAGACTATCTCTCTGATAGATTTAATATTACTTTTTAGCCTAATGTACAATGAAAATATCGACATTTAGAGTGAACAGCTACCAAAAAGCATGTTCAGCAATTAACTCCAATTCTTTCATCAGTCTTAATTTGTCATGTAGTAACGATAGAACAGGTCTGATCTGGGCATGAAACCTTTTGACAGTAAATCGTCCAGTTACATTTGAGCCTCTAAAATTGAGGGACATATAAATTTGAAAAAAATACAATACAATAAAAATGACTGTAATTTCTGAACTTAAACTTTAGGTTATTGCAGTTACTTTTGTTAAACTTCTTGTCTGATTTAAAACTCACCGTGATGGTGTGCAGAGGCAAAATTGCCAAAAAAAGAAAACACTGTCCAAATACTTATGGACACTACCTGTTTGGGATCAGAACTACATATAATTCTGTCAGTGATTCTGTTTGGGTGGTTTTAGCAGTTTCTGAAGACCAGTTTGAAAGAGCAAAAAGAAATTTCTTTGTGCAAAATTTCTGCTGCAAATGAATTAGTATCTTTTATGACATTAACTCTGGAAAAGACACATTAAAAGGCTGATTGTTGATTTATTTATCTTGAATACCGAGCCTGGGATTATAAAATTGCCTTTGGGGGCAGAGCTGGATCATATTTTCATTCTTTTCAAAAGGAAGAAGGAAAAATAAATAAATAAAATGAAAAAAACAAAAACACCTGCAGCATTAAGAACTTAAAAGCTTGTTTTTCATATTTTGGGTTAGGATTTTTTTCATGTCACAGAAGCATCTCTACAATGAAGCCCAACTAGCCAAGGAAAAAGTGAGATGGTTATTTGGTTTAAAACAAGCATTTTAGGAAAACAAACTTTTTCATGAACTTTGGTTGCCCTAAGGCTTGGAAAGAGGCTTTAATTAGAGTACTAAAAAAATGTTGTCCTGTTCCACATTTCCACAATAAACAGGTTAGTGTGTTATTATTCCTGGCTTCACTGAGCACCAAACCTGTGAGACTAAGACCCAAAATTGTAATAAAGCTGAACGATCTTTTAATCAGATAACCTTTAATGGAGCTTGTTTGTGTGTGCATGAAAAGGGAGCATAGAAAAAATGTGTGGTTATTTTATTCTGTAGGTGAGTGTATTTTTCTAATGAGTGTGTGCAAATTTGCTTTCATGGGAATAGTAAGTGTGCAGCTCCAGAGACAAGAAAGGAGAAAAAAAAAGACTGAAATTGGCAGATTTAAGATGATCATCGAGCCATTTTAACAAAATGGGAGAAAATAGCCTGCCTGTGGATAGAACGCTTGCCTTTAGTATTTCTTTTGCTTGTTTTTAATGTGAGAGACACAAGGCATTGCCTCGGCACCCATCAACATTATTTTAATTTAAAAAAAAGCATAGTGAGCATAGATGAGGTTAACTGAAATGTTTGTCCAACAAGCAATTTTATAACCCCTCCCCCCCAACAGCATAGGCCATCAACTCAAAAGTACAAAACGACCTGCCATGGGCAAAATTAATTAGATGTGCTGGAGTGCGACTTGTGATTAACTGGCATAACTTTGATACCACGATTCCTTTCTTACAGAAAGGCTGAGACCGAAGACTGCAGTTCTGTGCAGTTTACACACACACACACACACACACACACACACACACACACACACACACACACACACACACACACACACACACAAACTACAAAAGCATTTCAGATTTTCTGCTTTCACTTTCAGTTTGGCATGAAATAATTAGCTTAAAGTCATGCAAAACAACCAGGTCAGCACATATGGTGTATTCTGCTGTTTGCTGCAATTACTCCTGTAGCCTCAGTCGGGACAGCTTATGGAGAAATGGATTCTAAATTACTAATACCACCTGAACTATAATACTCCACATGGGCTTTTCACAAGACACTTAGCCCTGGGGTTAGACGCTTGTTAGCTCAAGGCTTATTTCTCAGTTGTGAACTTAAGTTGGGTTCAGGTTGACATTAGCACTGCTCAGTTTGCTGAGGCTAGAACACTGATATGTGGGAGAATCAGCAGAATTATGTACTTCTCTTTTTGGTGTTGTGCATCTAACACTTTGTGTTGAGGTCTATTGAATATGAAAATGAATATGCACAGCCGCACACAATATTATTCAAATGTGGACGATGCCGTAAACAGCAGCTGCACAGTATTTCCTCACTTGCTCTGGCACTGTGCACAGGCAGTAAAGTGTATAACCTTGGAAGAGCCAGGAAAGAAAAGGAGGGGGGAGTCCGATTTTTTTTAAAGCAGCTTTAATAAAATTGTCCCAAAAAACACTGCCAAACTTATTAACTATTTCAAAATCCAGGAATTTTTAAAATATTAGCAGAATTCTTTCTGAAACACGTATGAGCACTGTGAATCCAGGGAGTCTGAAATAAATTAAAGTAAGTAAGTCATCCTTACTTATATATGTCGCAGATATGAATGAGTGCCACATTCACCACATTTAAAGAAATTACTTCTGCAAAGAAAAGACACAAGTTAGGGCAGAATAGTGATTAAATGTGATAACTCATTAAATATGTGACAGCAATACAGAATATGAGAGAGGTAGGTTGCAGAAGCGTGTCTCATAGTGTTGTAATTCTAACTTTTGTCTCGGTGTTAGGAATCACTTCACAGTGTTTTGACATCTGCTGGGACTCATCTATTACTTAAACCAGCTTTGCATGAATATGTTACTCAATCAGATCCACTACTGACTTTATGATTAGTTTAGTTTTATTTATTAGTTAGTCACAACTTATTAGTTTACTTAATATATCATTTCCTACAATATTCATTAACTACAAAGTCATTAAGATAAGGGAAGGCCATAAGTATGATTGTATCAATTTTGGTTATGCGACTAATCAAAGCCAATACGGTCAACACTTTCTGCATCACATAAAAACTCTCTCCTGCACCGACACTAAAGATCAGTCAGGAGGTACTTTAATGCGATATGATACTAGGTTGGTGCATCTTCATCCTCATGCAACACACCACCAACAGTGCAGCCTTTTGCGTTTTCTACTGCAGTGATGTTTTCTGGCTGAACACCAAGTGACAGCTGCTTCAGTTTCTAACGTGGGATAACCCCAGGCAACCTTCAGATCAGAGTTTACAAAGCCCAGATCTGTAGTATATGCTGTAATATAATTCTGATTGTTCTTAAAACTATTTTATGAGGTTTCACAAGAATAAAAGCAATGGAAAATCTTGAGTCTGACCATATCAAAAGAGTTATATACTTCAAGTGTTGCGATAAATTTAATCCAGACTTGTGAAGTTCAAGTTTGAGAATCTTTTGAACCTGGAGCTAACTGTGAAATGAGGTGAGGAACGCCTCGGGCCGTCTGGAGCTCGAGTTTATTTCAGCTGACTCATGTACATGTGAAAACATGTTGCAAAAACTTGCTCCCTTTGCAAAGACAAAACCAGGCTCTCAGTTGTTATTTTTTATGAGGATGTTGTAGACAACAACATTATCTTCAGCTTTTCATTTATATATCAAAGAGTTCCTGGATGTTCAGGGTTGCAGCTCATTGCTGTTTCTTGCTCCACAACCTTCAGGTTGAAAAAAAGTGACACAAAGCCTTTGAACTGTGTGCAGGATGGTATGGTAAACATTTCCCAGAAAGAAACAAATGATTGTATTTATTTTTCTGATATGTGACAAATGATGGTGGTTTCATAGTAAGTATAACATTTTGAAATGAGAAAAGTAGTATAAAAACTGAAGTGTGTGAAGTTTCCGCTTGTCATGCTGCAACCAAAGGTTACAGGCACCTTTACACTCACTGTCAAAGCCAAAATACTGTCTTGGACTGTCATATTTTTCTACCAATATGCAGGTTAACATAATAAAAAAGAAAAGAAAATGAAAAACAACATATCAAAGACTCGGCTTCAAGTCCAGTGCTTGATAGGCTCTGTTTTGCCCACAGTCTTTGGGCAAAAAAGGACGTTCAAAACAGGAAACATAACTGTGAAAATCTGATTCTGATGTCTATTTTTTCTATTCTGTTCTACTCTAGGAACAATTATTGCAACTACCTAGGTGTGCAATCTGTACCACTAGCCATTCTACCTGGGTAATCTACACTGACTTTACTCCTTCAAATAATATTGCATTGTATATATCTGACGTCAGGGATTTCATGTAGAGATTGTTTGCATGGATGAAGATAATACGTGTTTGTACAAGTGCCAAATTATGATGTATGTTATTATAAATATCAGTCAAAACGTGAAAGTAGAGATGGAGCAACACCTTGCAGTGTCTTGAAATGGTGATGATTTTTATTTTCTTGATATTTTAAATGCAGACTGATGAATTTAAATGCTTTTTTTTCCTCTTTTCATACTTTAATACAAGGTTACTGTCCAAACAAGCTGCTTATTTCCTTTTTTCCCTTCTAATGTCTATAGAAAAGAGAAAAAAGGCTGGATATATATTTTGCAAAAGCGAGCTCACCGATTTCAGTTGGCCATAATATAAAGCCCATTATCCAAGTGAAAACTTATCTATAATGATGTTAATGTGCATGCATCTGGTGAACTTGAGTTGAAATATTCAAGTACTTTGAAGGCTTTAATGTTGTTATACAAGCTTATATGAGCATTTTACAATGAGGGAGGTTAAATTTAGTGCCAATATGTCTGAGCTGTCTGAAAAAGTTCAAGCTTGGTGCAATTATAGTTAGTCCTAGCATTAATAAATCCTGTTCCCATCATTAGAGTGTGTTAAAACTTTTGCTAATCATATTAATCTTAACCTTCTTTCTGAAGGTTTCTATATCTGTATCTTCTGTATCTCTATATTCTGTCAAGATACAGCCTGACAACATGGCAAAGACCTTTAAGTCTATGCTTGGTCAGAATATTATGTTACATTCTGTTTGCACTGCGTCCATATAGCTGTATTAATGGATTGTAAATAAAGATTAATGTAATTGAGCAATGCAACTAGAATTTTCTGACTAAAACAGCCAAGTCTTCAAATCAATCCATGTTTCCCTTTTTATTTTCTGAAATGCAGTTTTGTTCATGAGAATACACACGCCAGGAGTTTTGATGCCCCTTTCTTCAGCTTCTTAGACACAAACAAGGCTGAATGTGTTGTGTAAATATGTATATGTGTGTCTGTATGTATGTATATGAAAACAATTCTGTCTAACTACATAGGCTTGAACAAATGCGTTAGAAGTATTAAATTATTCTCATTGTTGTCAGTGATGTTTCAGATGCACTGTGAAAATGTTTACAGCTTTTGTTTCTTGTTTAAAAAATATTAAAGATTGTTTAAAAAAGTGTAAAGCATATTTACCCAATGCAATATCATTTGCTCAGAAGTAAAATGGAATGATAAATAAATATTATTTGGTATTTAATTGTTTGTTTGTTTTTAACTACTTTTAAATACTATATGCAGAGCCCTAAAAGAAACAACTTAGTCCTCCAACCATAAACACTGAAACTGGGTCCAGTGCAGTCCAGTGCAGCTTCTTGTTGTGACAGGATAGCCACAAGCCCCTGGCTGATCACTACTGCCTTTCTGGTGTTTTTCCTAGAGAGCCTTACCTCACTTTAACTTACTGGATCTTACCATAATCTGGGAGTAGTTGGCCAACAGCAGTTCTGAGTCTTTATGTGGGGATTTCATTTATCTTCAATGGAAAAACATGGAGGTTAGTGGCCTCCCTGACCTAAAACATAGCAGCTTTTGATTGTTCTGCACTAAGCATTAAAAAGTTATCGCGAACATCATGTTCGAGCATGAAGTAGCTCATGAGTGCACTTGTCACTGCAGTACCCTATGCCAAAGGTCAATAATAGACTTTTTTTTTTTGTCATATCAGCTTGCAGCCATACGTCTCAGACGGTCCTGTAAAGCGACTGCCAACTAGATTACTTTACTGATCCGTGTATTTTTGAGCATCAGCCTTCAGTTTGAGGAAAAAAAATGTTCTAAAGAAAAGTATTGCCTGAGGTGAAGGTCAGCCTCTTTCTGCCTCAGCAACCCTGCTAACTTGTAACTTGTGTCTATCCCTATTTTCCTGCATTATGTCCTGCTTGTGTGCACACACAAACATGCACATCATGTTTTATTGGGGTTTTATTAAGAGGATGGCATGGATTTTTAGTCCTAATTGACATTTACCACAGCGGTGTGCACTTCCAAAACATGACTCCTGACTGACAGTGGTGATTATTTGTCAGCTATTTTTCACCCAAAATGAGAGGTTTTTACATGAACTTCCTGTCATGTATGCGTGCATATATTATGAAAGTGAAAAAGAATCATTCTTGAAAGGCTTTCATACAATATAAATTGAGATCATATATTTAAATCCATGTTTTAGCAACATCTTTGACCTTGAAACAACGTTAAAAAGCAAAATATTTTTCCCCCATTTTCATTTCATGGGATTGAAAACACTATCAGCTGCTGTTGTTTCTGCCCATCATTTTTTCCCCATTCTTTTCCTTGCACACCTGGCTTATTGCATTAACCCTGCAGATTTAGATATAGTTGAGAGCAGTTGCACTCCATGCAAACAGATGGACGTGATCTGGCTACCTCACCTTAACAAGATGTCCCTGCTGAACACCATCTGCCAAAATAGCTACACTCTGCTAGGAGCAGGATGGGGAGGTAAGTATGATCGTGGAGTGACTGCAGAAGCTAAGTCAACACATTCTCACTGCCGGCTCGTCACGTTCTGACCCCGTCTTGTTATACTTCAGTGAACTGGGTACCCCTTTAGCAGTGTTTTTTCACCTTGCAGGGTAGTACTTTGGAATAAAGCAAAATCCAAATGAAAAAGCACAAACACACTAAGCAAAGTTTACAATTGGAGACACATGAGGTGGTGGTTTAAACTATGATTTTCAGCTAGAAGGGACAAGATTATATCTCATGCATCCTGCTACTTTGTAGGTTTTCATTATCAGAAACTTTGAGATTAGATTTACTAAAAATAAAAATAAATAAATACAGGTTGTATAGGGACACATTCACTTTCAAACACTTTCAAATTTCACATTCAAACACATAAAGCAAACTTTTTCCATCTGCAACAAGCTTGTCCTCCACTTTCTTGTCCTGACACATTGACAACACTATCATCTCGCAACTTTCCCACAGCCTGTGTTACGATGGTAATTGCAGCTGGTTGATCAATAAGAATCCAGACTAACAGAAACCATCTGGTTTGTTTTGTGAAGAATATGAATAATAAATTACTTAATTACCTAAATCACTGCACATCAAATCCTAATCTTGCCCAAGGCACCAGGAAGGGTGCCTGACTGTTGTCCCTTTATGTGACAATTTACTTCAGTGAGCCAAATAATGAGTGAACTAGCTGCATAAACAGAGCTGAGCATGTAAATGAATCCCAATGTCCTTGTATACACTGGCAGTAAAAAGCAGCAAAATGTGAATTTATTACATTTTCCTCCTTCTTTATTTCAATGTAATGAAGTACAATTAATCTTAACAAGGCTTCAGTTTCAGGGACAGCTTTTAATCATAAACTTCTTCTCCAAGTGCGAGTATTTGCAGTGTTTTTAATAGTTTCAGGGATCAATTCCTTTGAGCTTTCACACTCATGATCGCATTTTATTTACTTGTTGGATTCTTTCTTCTCTTGATCCTGTTTCCACATCCCATGATGTGAAAAATGTCCTCGTTAAGACCTAAGCCAAGTCATCATTTCCTGCCTAAAATTCATTTAGAATCCCTACCCTTGTCTTCACTCCCACAGTCTGCATGCTGCAGTGACCCAAACTACACTACACTGCCAGTAACAATAATTTCATCAATGAATAATAACATCCAATCCCATACATGAATAAGTCATCCACGAACACAGGATATTAGTCTAATTTGATTTTCTGGCTGGAAGAGTATTAAAGTAAGTTAGACACAACTGAAATAACCAACCACATCACAAAGGAACACAATGGCGATCTCTTTCTGTATGCTGTGTTTGTAAAAGTAGAAGTCTGTCACTGCAGAAGCTGTCACAAAGTTGGCCAGCAAAGCTAGGGGAACAAACGGAGACGTACACAAGCCAATTTGTTTAAGACAAGCTGTGAGAAAAGGGGTGGGATAGAAGGTTGAGTATGATGCAGTATGGTGCAAAAAAAAGTGTCAGCTAGGACAGAAACTGAGCTTCAAGAACTGTTTTAAGTGGATCACTGGGCTCAGGTGTTGTCAGTTTTAGAGGTGTTACCATCTGCCAACACCTCCCCTCCTGTACCTGCAAGGCATGCTGCCACAAATCAAGTAAGAGGCAGACAGTAACACAGGACAGAGAGTTAATTAAAAAGCTGTAATAGAAACACTATTTTCATTTCCTTCCAGCGGTAGTGAATAAAGAAGAAGAACCCACCTGAAAACCAAAGAAATAATGTCATTTTAATCTTCCCATTCAGTCGTCTGAGCATCATCCAGGACCAGTACGTCTCTCATAGTCACATCTGTCATAATATTCCCAACAACAGTTCGCTCATTTTTAAGATCCTACACCCTGGTGACAGTGATATGAAGCCACAATGAATCACTCGTTTCATTCTGAAGATTTTCCTGACGTCAAATTTGGGTCCAAGCCACACTATGTATTTTATTTACATTCCCAACCTAGAAGGAAAAGTTAAACAGGACTGAAGTTTTTCAACACAAAGATTACCCAGAATGTTTCAACAAATGTTAATATCTTGAGAATATATTCAAATGATATTCAAAGGGCTCTGAGCTCATCAGTGTGTTTGGCTAATCGTTACCTCTGAGAAGTTTTATGGATATTTCCTGTGCCTCAGACAGAGTGAGATGCTGCCTACTTTGAAGCATGCTTGTGTTAAGCATTAATGTTTTCCCACCAGACTTGCAGAAGAAAAATCATACCTTTCTGTGCTTAAGCAAAGAGCATAAAAGAAGAAAATAATTTATACATGACTTAGAAATTCTTGCTCTGACAGATTCATTGGCATGAGATTTAATTTATACACTCCCAAAACATTTTGCGTGCTTTAGAAAATAGCATGTGGTACGTAAACTGTAGTTTGCAGTAAATCGCCCTAAAATATACAGAAACACAAACAGTAAATTTTTTAAATGTGAGTGTAACACATGAGTGAACCAGTCTGCAGCTGCAATAACAACACAGCCACTGAGGTAAGTGTATAATTAACTGTGCCAAAGGCTAAATGATTTTCTAAGACTCGAGCCCAAAACACTGACTATTAAAAACAATACACTGTGATAAACATTCTGGTTTTAAGGTCGATGATTATATCCCATATAATAAGCAGCCACGGGGTCTTTTTTAAAGAATTTAAATAAATCATTAATTGAGTGAAGTTAAATAAGCAATTAGTCACATAAGCCAAGTGACCAGTCAGCAACCCCTGGCAACCTCCAGTCACTGAGGAAACATGTCTACTCTCTGACCGGTTGGCAAGTTGTTCAACTGGTAGCAACCAAACCATATAGTAGGCACATAGCAGCTTTGCAATTTTATGGAAATATAATCAGAATCCAAGTGCAGACTGTCTCAGACTGATTGCACTGTCTGTGTTTATGAATTAGACAAAAATCTAAAATTAATTGAAAGCAGTAACCAGATGTTTAGGATGTTGCTCAACTGCTACACAACTACTTGCAATCCACTGTCAAATGAAAAAAAAAATCTATTTATTTGCCATACTGTTTATACTGTTTATACTGGTTTAAAAGTATACTGGTTTTAAAGAGGCCATTTCTGATCTATTTTTAATAATATACGCTCATGTTAAGGTCCACATTTGGAGAAGCTCCTATTGTTATTCACATGGACATTATGTAATTTCCCCCTATTTACTGAATGACAGGGCATATTTTCCTCATGTAGACATCCAAAACTAATTTTACAAATGATGTGTGACAGTGCCAATGCCTCTAATCTACTGTATGTCTTTAATATTAATGATACATCTTTAATATAGGTGTTGTAGACACTTATCTTTGCTTGGGGAAAATGACTGATCATTAAAATGCTGTCATGTTCAGGTAGAATAAGGTAAGATTTGGAAACCAGATACAGGTATTTTTCATCTCTTTGGGCAGACTATTGTCAGTGCCTGCAGTTACTTGTGTTGATGTGTGTAAAACCTCCTGATGATTATCTGCAATGTTTTTTTTGTCGTTGTTGTTTTTTCACTGAAAGGTGGAACAAGGAATAATTTTGCATCGATCAACATTATTCATGCAGTTCAGAAACAGAATTTTGCTTGCAGTGGGATGATATGATTTCATAATAGCATGTCAGTGTCAGATGTGATTATCAGGACTGGACAGGCAATGCTATAAAGTTGACCATCTGTCTTGTTCCATCATTCTAATCTTTAAATCCTTCTCTTAAATCGTAGCTTGTGAAATTTGTGTGGGAAAGTTTGTGCGCCTCCCAAATGGAAACTATAACTGATTAGTTCTAGGATGTTTAGCCATGTTATATATGAGAGATCAAAAATGTAAGTATCTAGAGTACATCCATCCATCCATTCTCTTCCCTTTATTCAATTCAACATTTTCAGGGGTGGAGCCTATCCCAACAGTCATACGGCCAGAGGTCGCCAGTCTATTGCAGGGCTAACACAGAAAGACAGACAACCATTACCACTGTCATTCACACCTATGGGCAATTTAGAATCACCAATTAACGTGACCCCACTAACTACACATCTCTGGACGGTGGTGGAGATGGTGGAGTCAAACTCAGGACTGTGTGAGGCAACAGTGTTAACCACCACACCACTATCTATCTATCTATCTATCTATCTATCTATCTATCTATCTACAGTAATTTTATTTTAAATACGAGGCCACAGATTTTAGGGCATGCCAGCATGGCATGACAATAGTGATTAGAAATATAAAAACTTTAATATTAGCTTTATGTGGTAAAACCCCAACATAACATACAATCATACAAACAGAAACACATCCTTGTATGTATTTTAACTATATTTTAACTATGTATTTTAACTGTATCAGTACAAGAGTAAGTAGTAAGTAAAAAAAATAATCTGATTTAGCTTGGTTTTTCTGTTTTGTCAACAGCTCTGTCTCTAGTTTTTGCTTGCACTTCACAACTTGTATTGTTTATGCTGTCACATGCAGATGGCAGTACGTTTGTTAATGTGTAAAGGGCAGACAGACAGTTTCAATGTGAACTTCATTTAAATCAGCATTCATTTCATGTCAGCATTTCACTAATTTCCTGTCAGACTCAGCTTTGCTTCATGTGCTGAACATTAGCTGCGGCATGTTAACTTTTCAATGTCGGCAATGCCTCCAAATTTTAATATAAGTAAGTGAGTGTTTAGTAGATGCTGTGAAAAGTCTGATAATACTGTGGTGGTGAATGCTGTTTTCTATGCTGTGGTCTGGTGAAGGTGGGCAATAGCTTAGTCCTGAGGGTGGAGCTCCACCCTCTGCATACAGATGTAGGGAGGTGGATGCTTCAAAATTTGGCGATCTCAGTTCATCCACTTCCTGCTAAAGTCCTTCGACTGTCTAGTACAGTTTCTGTAACTGCAGTAGATGTAATTTACTGTTGAGTCACATTACACTTTGCATTCAGTTTATCTTTGAATATGATAGTAATTTACTTTGTATACTATACTATGTATAGTAATGTTCTATGAATAATGTTTCCATTTTGTTCTTTGTACAATGATTCCACTCTATTTATTATTTATTATTATTATTTATTACTTTTGAATAGTTAAATTTGTACAGTGTTTTTTGTGTAGTTTTTAAATAATACAAAATTTTTACTATTAGTAATTGTAGTTCAATAAGTAGAGGCCATTAGAAGGAACTAATTTATTGATGAACAAAATTCAGTTTGAGGTATTTTGTGGTTAGACTCTGATGGCCCGTCACAGCAGAATGGAATCCCAGCAGTGATAGGAATTAGTGCAGGACCCCCTGGAGTCATGACGTTGGTGGTGGAGATGAAGATGGAGGTTTGAATGGAGCCTGAGTGATGATGGAGAGGTGGTGATGGGAGGAGGTGGGTTGCACAAATGTGTCGGCAAGGGAGAATGACAGATCCAAAGTAAGATTTAAAGTATGCAGTGTGAAGGCTGATTGGCCTGAAGAAGGTCAGCAGAAAGATGATTGGACCAGACCAGTGATGTCACAATCAGCTTGACAGTGTGGGAAAGTGAAAGTCACTTCTGTAGGAGGAAAAGGGGTTGGTTCAACATAGACTTACAAAGGCAAAAAAAAGCATCTATCAGTTCAATGCATTCATGTAACACACAACTGCTTTCAGGTGGCATTTTGCAAGATTTGTTCTATCAACCTGGAAAACACACGGACCTTTAGTTAGCTGTTTAAAATGTGGTGACTTAACTTTCTACATGTCTAGAAAAATGAACACACTTGACAGTATATTGTATTAAATTTCATTTTATATTTAATTATTCATTAACTGAAAGTGACGGATGTTTCAGGACCATTCGTGGCTGCTTTTGTTTTAATGTTTCTTTTGTCTGAAAGTTTTGTCTAAATTTGTAATCCATCTTTTGCTTGTAGGTGTGGGGTTTTTCTGGGTGCACTGATCATTACAGGCTTAAAGCTTTATTTATAAAGGAAGCTCACTTTACTGAAAAACATGTAGGGGCAGTAAATGAAACTAAGTTTAACTTGTTTTGGCTGAGGCAGAAGCAGGAGAAAAAGTGTGTTACTCTTTCACTGAATAATTACTTTCAACGTTTTGCTGACCTTGTACACTCAGCTGACATTCCACATGGTGGATTTAACAATCTGAGAAGTACAAATTTAACTGGATTAAACATTTAAGCCTGGAGAGCATCTCAAAATAGTCTCTTAAACACTAACAGATGCATGTATGTGTACTTCTAGGACTCCTTTTGAGGGGATACAGGTCTGTGCACATTTCACATCAACCACAGCTCACATGGATGTCATTTCAGGATCAGAGCAGGACCTAAGTAAGCGTTTAGGGGGCCACTGATATCTCTGTTTCATCTCTCAAACACTTCATTTGACGATGGATAAGAGCTTCTGTCAGTCTTCAGCCAAACATGTTATACTTTCTCATGATAGCATTTAGTGAAAATCTGATTACTTGATTTAATAAAGCCTCTGAACTGTGTTCAAAATCATCCCTTTATCCACTCATTCACAAATCAACAACAGTTTACTAACGAGCAGTAAATTAAGCTCTCAGTCTGACGTATTACCATCATTTTACTTCTTTGCTGTCAGTTATAAAGTCACACATGATCAGAACACTCACATAATGTCTGTAGCAAATATGGAGTAATTTGGGACATATTTCCAATTTTTGAGGAATATTATGTTTCTGCATAACATTCCATAAAGATTTTTAGCTTTTTATGTTCATAACTTTTTGGACATTTTAAAATTTTAACTAAGACAGTGGTGTCCAAACTCAGGTCTCGAGGGCCGGTGTACTGCAGGTTTTAGATGTGTCCTTGATCCATCACAGCTTATTTAAATGGCTTTTACCTCCTGAACATGTCTTGAAGTTCTCCAGAGGCCTGGTAATAAACTAATCATTTGATTCAGGTGTGTTGACCCAGGGTACGATCTAAAACCTGCAGGACACCGGCCCTCGAGGCCTGAGTTGGCCAAGCCTGAACTAAGACAATGTAGATGTGATTGACGTGCAGAGAGTTTAACAAAATATTGCATTGACTCTTGAGGAACTGGACCCAATTTCAGTCCACTGTCTTCAGAGTCTTAAAATTAATTGGGCACACAAACATAATGTTAAATATAAGGATTGTTTTTAATACTTAGATTAAAACCCTTTGTTGTCAGTGACCATCTGAAGCCTAGAACCCACAGGCACAACCAAATGCTGTGTTTCCTCCTTTGAGATGCTCTGCTTTATTGCAGCCACTTCCAGTTGCTCCATGTTTGTGGGTCTTTCTGCATTAAGTTTTGTCTTCAGTATCTGAAAAGCATGCTTGGCCATTGAAGGATATTTAATTTATTTGCTTTTAGAAACTCTTGGGTCACTTTTGCACTAAGCTTTGGGCCGTTATCCTGGCCAGTGCGTTCATTCATTTTTGAGAATGTACCAGCCTGTTGATTTTAATTTCTCTCGAGTAGTTTTATTCTGTTTTGTATTTTGTCACTAATGATGACGGCTTCCTTAACGTGCACCAACATATCATTGACTTCCAGTGAAGTGCTAACAAAAACAAGTTCAACTCAACATCTTTTGTCTGCCTAGTTTGTAGTGGAATAAAAAGGACCCTGCTACTCATACAATACAATCGTCCTGTTACTTTTGAGCCTCTGAAAATGACTGTTTTCAAATGACAATAATGTCTGTAAAGTTTATAAAATACTTTGGTTAAACTGCTTGAAATAGAGCTGAAAGTCTGCACTTCAATCACATCTTGACTGTGTAAAAACCCACTGTGGTGGATACAGTTAGCAAACAACGAATGCATTTCAAGAGGAAGTACGTTTCATCCCTGCAGCGTGTACTTTTTCTTCAGACTCTCCACAGGGCACTCGTCACCATGGCAACCAAGAACCAAAGCTTTGAGAAAAAAGTGTCAGTCCCTGAATTTGAACTTAAACACAGATCTAAGCGAAATGTAAATCAGCTGGGTGTGGGGACTATGGTTATTTCACAAAATAATTTATGACACATCAACCTCTGAAGTCTTTAGCCTCAAGCCTCCAAATGTATAACCCTGTTCATGTACATTAACATGAATCAGGTGATACAAGTCAGACCATCTAAACTTGTACAACACGAGGGATAGTAGATATACTGGAGAAAGGATGTTTAACATGGAGCTGCCAGGCAGGAGGAAAAGAGGAAGACCACAGAGAAGAATCATGGATGTAGTGAACAAGGATATGCAGAGGATTAATGTGACAGAAGAGGATGTGTGCATAGAGAAAGCTTTGTAAATGTATGTGTCCTTGTGGGATATTTTAGTATTACCTAGTATCTTGTCTACTTTGGACATAGTGATTTTCTGTGCGTGCGTGCGTGCGTGCGTGCGTGCGTGCGTGCGTGCGTGCACCTTCCATACATCCATTCAACCAATTTAAGCTCATAGTGGGGCTGGAGCATATCCCAGGTCACTTGGTCTGTCACGGTACTAACACAGAGAGCCAGACAACCATTCATGCTCACATTCACACCTACAGCCAGTTTAGACTCACCAGTTTACCCGACTAACCACATGTCTTTGGACTGTAGGAGAAAGTACCTGGAGACACACACAGACACCTGGAGGACATTCGCAGCTTACAGTGCTGTCTCTTCAGAAAATAATTACACTCTGGACTGTTACAAATCCTTTGTTCTTTGACTACTTAGAAGTGATAGAAAACATGATGAATAGCATTCATCCTGTTTTTAAAAATGCTTACAACTTGTGTGAAATGTTTACATCATTATGAAATCTTAGGAGATGCCCTGGGGCCAACTCTAGTTCTTGTGCAGCCCTGCATGCAGAGTCCCACAGAAACGCCTCACCGGGAGTCAGAATCTCTGAGCCACCACGATGCTTGATTCAGATAATGAGCTGCT
Source organism: Oreochromis niloticus (assembly GCF_001858045.2). Lineage (NCBI taxonomy): Eukaryota > Metazoa > Chordata > Actinopteri > Cichliformes > Cichlidae > Oreochromis > Oreochromis niloticus. The sequence continues at coordinate 16,306,673 of NC_031984.2, forward strand.
GAAGTCCCACTTGCCTACAAAGGATTTAATACAGCTACTTTGTCAGCTGTGTTATTTGAGTATGCTATAGAACATTTTATGATTTAAATCAAATTTTTTTATTGTCCTTACTGTAGGCAGACATGCCTCATAAAGCACATCAGCCATTCCAGTTTCACCTAACATCCAGTCTAATATGCTTGCATTTGCACACATGACTTAAGTGTACAATTCACCATTATATGGCAAGAAGATTGTCTTGATCATGGCTTCTTTGATTCTTTTGAGTTATAGCTTCTATTTCAAATGACAGCTATCTGCTCTTTCTACGCCACCTCCTACAAACAACATTTACATTCCACTGACATAAAACTGATTTACTACAAATGTTACTTCACCTTGATTATGTTTTTATTAATATATTGTACCATATTAAATTTGGATGCTTAACATATCAGTCAGAAGTAACTAATTACTCTGTGTTTTTTATTGTCACTATAGTATCTCCTTGTAGAATCTAAAAATAAAAAGTAAGTGGCATGGTAATTGTTAATTTTAGGCATGCAGCATTTGATTCAGGATAAGAAAGGATTCTTTGACTAGCATGAAAAACATCTGCTGTTATTTGGAGCACAAGATCTGATATCTGAGGCACTTTATTGCCATGTCACTAAAACTGTGATCTTATTCTGTCCTTAAGGAAGAATTTTTTAAATGGTCTCCGGTTAATGTCTGATGAAGTCTGATGACTTCAAGCCCATCAAAGGCACAGAAGCCAAGTGCCTCTTATATCTGGTACAAAAATGCACTTTTTTTCACTGAAAAACTGTTTCTGTGAACATAAGCCATTATCTCTATGTCAAGGTACAACTTGAAAAATGAATAAGTTCCATGAATATTTTCTGAAGAGAGGGTGTGCATACTAAAACCATGAACAAAAGAGTATTCTTTTTTGGCACAACCTTGCCTTGTATTGTGAAAAAATCTTAAGCTATCCCTAATTTCTTCATACTTTTCTTCAAGAATTAGGGCATTCTTGTAAGTTTTTAAAGTAAACAATTGTTCTAGAGGTTTTCTGAAGGTCTTTCATAGTTTTTGCACAGTGAATGTATCCCTATGGTATGCCACACATTGCAAAAGCTTTCTGCAGATGAAGTACAGTTTTTTCTGGTAGATGTAATATTTTCACATGCAATTGCCATGAAGTTGGTGTCTGTCTTCACACCAAAGGGTTTACCATTGGAGGAGTCTTCGAGGAACTCATGGCAGCATTTCTAGAACACAGCATTTAATTTTTGAATAGTTCTTTGTAGGAGCCAGAATGCCATCTGGGCTTGGAGACAGCCAGGAAAAAGAAAAAAAAAGTAAAATTTTATTTCTTTCCAGGTGAGTGAATATCCAGTGCTCTATAGCCACAGGATGGCAATGGTATTGGACACACTACTGTGGAGTTTGCTGGAGCGTAACATTCCCATTCAGTGTGGGGTGGAGGTGCTCACATGGGAAAGTCTCGGGGGAATTTCTGCCACTCTATTATAATCTCTCTGTAACTGGTACAGGGCATTCTGCCGTCTGGTAACTTCCTTCACACAGCCAAACAAATGTTGGAGATGGATAACAAATTTATTATAAAATGACATACATGCCTGGCAGCTGCTGGTCCTGCTACGCCTGAAGTGGAATTGCCTGATGTCCCTGGGAGGGTTGTGATGCCTCCTGCTGTGATTTTACAATGGCTCTCTCTTGCATAGCAGGCATCCTTTGGCAGTATCAGCCAATTCTATGTTTATTTTCCTTTACTGCATATAACAGCAGGGCTATGGAGACAACAACTAAATTAATATTACATGGGGTTTTTTTTTAATGTAATAATATCTAATAAGCATCTAATAATACCTCCACACATTGCAGATCATATCAGATATATTGATGTATGCTCAATCATCCCGGTAAGTAAATCCCAAAAGGTTGATTCTGTTCATCTGGTCGTAGAGGTTCGTCACTTGGATGAGTGACAAACTGCTATGACCAGATGAACAGAATCAACCTTTTGGGACATACACATAAACATTAATCCTATATACTGGAATGGTATCATATTTTTGATATAATGCTACATGTATTATACAGCACAATGGATTTATATTAACTGGAGCAACAAATTCTGAAGTGAGAAGGGTTCAGTTATTCAACAGCTTATTAGTTACAGAGAAGACCATTTTGAATGGAAATTCTTGCATGCTTGGTGTAGTTAGGACACACTGTTCAAACTGTTCCACAGAGACCTTAAAACGGGTAAATGCCTCTCCTTTCATCTCTCCCATCACTGCCCTGTTTTCAGCCCCAGTCATTTTACATGAACCAGGCTCATGCATCATCTGATCTGACAGATCATGAGGCTGCTTTTGCGTCAGTTTGGGTCACGTATGCTCTGGAAAGTCTAGACCAGCCTTCCAACCCATCACCACCACACGCGCTCAGGCACACACACAAACACACTCCCCATCAATCTCTGAAACCTTGCAGAGCAGCTGTACTTTAGAAATTAATATATAAGAGTGCTACAGTTACAGTAATATATGAAAAAATAATGATGGAGAGCAATTACAAAAATGACAATATGAAGGGACTTGCCAGTCCTTATTTGCATTACTTATGGTTGGTGGATCATCATGCTGTGATTTTTGGAACTACTATTTCCATAATTTGGAAGCTCTGGGAATGCAAACAGGAAGAATAATGCTAATAATGCCATGGAGTCAGTGAGGTAGAGAACCAAACCCCATCTATTCACTCTGTTTGTTTGTATTTTAGAAAATGTGCATAATGAAAAGTAAGCTGAATAATCTTTTTAGCAGTTCTTATTGTCAGTCAAGGGGAGCATTGTTATGCTTTTTAAATACAGAAGCTTTGCAAGATGAAGAGATGTGATTTTTGTATGTGTGAATGAAACCATTGCTGACCCTGCATCTTTGTTCACATCCGTAACTTACCGCATGTCTACATCCCATCTGTTGCTGTGACAGCACCATATGTCTCTGTTTCTGTCCCTCTCTTTTGCTCCCCATTTAATTTCACCCCGCATTCACAACCCCCATAATGACTCATAACACTACAAGTGAATTTCTAAATGACATACTTTCACCCCGCGTGTTATGAGTCACATCCTGTTTTGGTCATATTTGGGAAATCACATTTTTAACATATGGAACACAGAGTAAAATATTTATTTATGCTGCCCTTGTGCACATCCATGTTTCAGACCTGTACTTGCTGAGCTGTATTTGAACAGTTGAATATAATTCTGTTTGGTTTTTGGATGACAGAGCATTGCAGCACTTTTTCCAAAACTGAGGGCAGCCCCTCCGGTCCACATGTCAAAATGCCCCTGAACGAAATGCAGAACTCCAGAGTCTTCTGATAAATATGACAGTCCCTTGTATGGCGGTTTACTGTCAGTGGTTTCGGTGTGACAAACTGTAAAGCGTTCTGAATAAAAGAGCAGTATCAGTGCTGCCTATTTTCACCAGAAACTGAAACCAAGAATGCCATCTAATTTTACTGGTGTTGAACTTTGATTTTCACTGTGTTTTCCAAAAACGAGACCTTAACACAAACTGTCGACAAGCTTAGTTGTGCATGCATAATTTGAGTGTTTGCAGATCATAAGCTGCTGTGCAGTAGCACCCTGAAGAATGTGCAGTGATTGCAGCCCCTAGTTTACGTGGTATCCCAGAGTAACCTCTCAGATTTACTACTGCAAATCCAAAGGGAATGCACACACTGTGCAACGGGGAGGAAAAAGACAAGGAAACAAAATGTGCAAACTTTTGGCATTTGTAAAATCTGACACTATATGTCACTTGAGGTTTTTAGTCAGAGGAGTTGGTCCTTGATTCTAGAATCAAAAGCATGATTATGTATTTAGTTATTTTCTAATTTTTTGCACTTGCAGAAAAAAATAAATAAAAACGTCATAAATATATTCTGCTTGAATCTACACAAAAGATTAAGAGCCCCATTAGAAAATATCTGGTTTCTGATAAAACATCAATGATACAAAAAATGCTTTGATGAAGACATTAGCTATGACTAGTGTGCAGCTTTTCATTTGGAAAAATTTAAATCTATGAGCTTAAAATAGTGTGTATGTCCAGTAACCTGGTGATGTGCAAGCTCTTCTCTCAAATACAAGTTTGGTAAAGTGGCTTGATGCAAAGACAGAGTCGCTCATGATATAAATAGAGTGAAGATTTTTCCATAACACACTGTGTCCCTTCTGACTGCCTTCATAGGGATCTTTAGAAATGATCCCCTCTTAATTACGCAACAGTGCAGTGATAAGGCTTCCAGCTGTCAAACAGAATATAACTTATCTCCCATATATGGATTTACTTTCCACTACAGGCTGCTATACAATTAACTTCTTAGTGGAGCAGTTGTGGTCCTAATCTCTCTACTCACTGATCAAGCTACAGCTTATCTTGATTTGCTTCTTACTGAACATATCTTTCTTCGTGTTTGCTCAGGCAAACGTGACCCCAACAGAAGACATGAATAATGTGAAGGAGAATAAAGGGCACGGATGAGAGAAACCTCTCACACAGGAGGCAATTTACTGGAATCACTATCTGAGATAACAGACACAGTTAATAATTTTATGAATTTTAATGCAAAATGATTAAATAATCTCATGCATCATTACAGCAGTTGCATGCTGATGTCTTAATTATTCTAACATTAACACAGTACACAGAACACCTATTTTCTTGGTTTATTTGATTAATCTATCCGGTGAGTTTTTGTCATATTAGGATCTTAGGATCTTATATTTTTGGCCAAAGTGCGAACCCAAAAAAATCTGCATTCAGTCAAAACAGCCAAATTTAATCATGTTTTAGAGCATTTTTTATGTGCTGAGTAAAGTCAAGAGTGAAACAGTGCTTAAAACAGTGAAAAGTGTGAACTGAAGCCACTGTCTGTTCTTTTCACACTGCATTTTTATCTGAATTTTTTCTTTGGTATTTCTTCCCTACCCAGCAACATGCAGTCGGGATTTGACAGGACTGCACAGGAGCAGTGGTTGAAAACCCCTTTCTGTAGAGAAGTACATAAACAAGATGACACAATACTGAGAACAGGAAGGCTGCGCAGAAGGAAATTGACACCGCCCAAAAAAATCATTCGCTGCCCTCTGCCACCTCTGGAGACCATCGCCAGATCCTCCTGTGTCTGGAAAACCAGGGCCATCACAGGTGACCCCTTGTACTCCACCCACCATGTGTTTGACCTGCTGCGCTCTGATCCTTGCCTCGGGTCAATCAGGTCCCACACCAATAGACTCACAAACAGCTTTTTTCCCGGGGCCATTCAGACTGTCAACAAACACCATCCCCCGACACCCCACCCCTGCCCACCCACCTCACTAGTCTGAGCCATGGTCTGAGTTACCTTCATCACTCTGGCCATTCACACATAAATCCAATTCAGACCAAGCCTTTTCTTTCCACTACCTCCAAGCATTTTGCAACTATTTTGTTCTCCAATGTGTGCATTTCTCTTATTTTTGTATATATCCCTCTTGATTGTACATATTTCTCCCGTTTGCTATTTATTCCTGCTGTCTACTATTTATATTTTATTCTGGCACAGTTGGTGTGGAGCACCCACAATTTGTACATGTACAATGACAATAAAGGGCTATTCTATTCTATTCTATTCTACAATTGCAGTATCATAAATTATGCATAACCTGACTTTTATTTGTTTACCAGACAACTCCACATGGTCAACTATATCGTTCATTCAGGCAGGCAACAAAGCCAAGCTCCAACATGTCAGCTGATTTCAGCTAAGCTATCATTAGGTGATAGCTTAGCATATATCCTCCAATATAAATCTCACTTAGAGGACACAAATGAGAAACTTTAGGCTGCATGTATTCTACACCATAGCTCCTCCTTTCATGCTATTTCTGATCTATCTTTATTGATGCCCATTGCCTGGACACAAACATTATGTCAGTAGGAGAGGTATAGTAGTTACTAAATTGAGTCTCTTAAAGTTTCCACTAAGGACTTTAGGTCTGTTCCACCTACTAGCTAGAAGTCACAAGGCATCAGCTGCAACTGTGATGAATGAAATCTGTTTTACTCAGTCAAAATCAATTTCTATTCCACAATATTACGATGACCAGAACAACACAGGAACAGCTGGCACTAAAGTAAATTAAACTACTAAAGAACATTGCCATATGAGTTAAATAAGATTGCATGGGCCCCTCCTTGTTTTGCTGATCATGCAGCTGCTTGGTAAGTTAACTGAAATAGGTTTTTTCTAGATAAATGTCATACTTTATTTGGGCCACCTATAGGGCAATAACAGTATAATCAATAGTATAGTAATAATGATGGATTATTTATTGATCAGGACATATATTTTACTGTGTCCTTGCAGCCAGGTTTGCCTTTATTGCCTGTGCCAAAACTTGAACAGCTGTTGCTGATTTATTGATGTCCCCCTCCTTTATTTCTAAACTAACAAAATACATTGTATGAAACTGTGTGAATTTTTGTCAGTGCAGTGCATGTGTGCGTGTGTGTGTTTGAAGTAGTCTGCTTTAAAAATTCGTACATAAAACAGCTTGTAAAATGCAGAACAAGGCTAAATGGTGTTTTCTACCAAAGGGTGTTTAATAAGGAAATTGATTTTTTTTTTTCTGTAATAAAAGGAGCACTTCCCAAAATTAAAAGCACCAATGGTAAACTGCAGTTGAGGGATGAATTCTATCAAGGTATCTAGGTGTATCTAGGTTTACAAGGTCACTTATCTAGTAAGAAAACATGGAAAGTGTTAGGGCTACTGTCTAAGAAAGTCTATTAAATGTTTTCTGTCTGGTGACTGTAAAAGCCACAGTATAATATTTGCAATATTTACATACTTCAGATTTGCAAGCATCAACATTTACCAAAGAAATAAGAAAGATTATTGAGGTTTATTGAGGTTTAAGTTCTTAGGTTTCCTTTTTGTTCCTCATATTTTATCTTTATTTCTAAAATGTTACTGTTCTTACTTTTATGAAGTGTCAGATGTCTCGCAGTATTATTGTATGTGGTACAACAGCAGAATGGGTCTGATGATGATTTGGAGGAATCTAGGAAATCGTTTTTCTGTTTTCATGTTCGGTGATTCAGCTACAAGTTTGACTTGTAGCCATGAGGTCTGTCCCTCTTCCACCCTTCTTCTCATCCAACCGTTATATTCCTGCCTACCCTCAATCTCTCACTCACTCTCCCTATCTCCCCGTCTTGGCTTCTTCCGCTGTCACTCCTCGTCTCACTCTCTGTCAGCACATCTGTCCTTCATTGACTCCATTTCCACACATCACTCAGGCGTTTCAGCTCTTTTTCTGACTGCTTCTATTGATCTGCATCTCCTTCTTCTTCCCTGCCTCTCAGTTCTCTCACTCTCCAGCAAATTCTTCAAATTCTATTTGCTCTCTGTTGGGTTGTTGCATCCACCTTATTATGTCTCATCTCTTCATTTTTTTCAGCAAGTGTCAGGGGTTTCTCACTCATCAAGAAATGCAAAAATCAAGCCATCTCTCTCGTTCTCTCTTATATGGTCTAAACTTATACTCAACAGCAAATGTAAAGCCACTGTCACACACACACACACATACTTCAGGGACTTTCACTCTGTTGTGTCCTAACATACATAATGCTCCTTTGCTGCTTATATAATGCACATTACATAACAAATTGTACATTTTTATATACGGCACTGTGCAAAAGTCTTAATACACCCCTCATTTTTTAATATTTTGGTTCCAAGGAGCCAGATTTTGTAATAATTTTTTGGTCATCTTGAGCATCTTCTACAGGCTTCCTAGACTTTTGGGAAACTGACTGCTTGTCACCCATTTTCATCCAGTTCTTGTACCTGATTATTTTGAGAGGGATGGGTTTTTTTGTTTATTTATCCACTTAATACTGATCTGTGAATCACTGATGCATAAAAAAGGAACCTCTTTAACAATTAAACTAATAAAGTTAAGGGAAAATGAGGGGAAATTCCAAGAACACAGATGTAATGCAGAGATATTGTCTTGTATTTATTTTTATTTTCATCTTTGCAGCTATATACATTTTATGTTTATCTATAGAACATGATTTATTATTCAGCAATAAGCCAAGTATTGAATCCCTTCAGCACTGATTGGCTAACAGAAAGATCTTGACCCTCATGAGCGCCGGTTTGTTTGACTTCCTTTTCCCATATTTTTCTCACCTTTAGTGAGAAATGGTCTGTTTTTCTCTGACTATTTTGATTTACCTTTAGGGATCTAGTACAAAGCAAGGTAAACATAGGAAAGCTTTCTTCATGTTAGTTTACTCAACAAAATCCCATAACAGCAATCCAAGATAGAGCATCATAACAGGGGTTATCGCCTTTCTTTGTTAACACTGGCTTTCTGGGTCTGTGCATGCTTCTGTAAATGGGGACTGACAAGTTTGACACTTACTAGGGATTTATACTTCAGAGGGAAATTGTGACCACAAACCTATCTGATACCTTATGCTGTAACTTACAGTCTAACCTACTATACACCTCTCTAGAAATGTAACTGCATGTTGTGTCGATACTGTCCACAACTACTTTGTTCAGTATCATCAGTTCCTGCTATGCATTTTAAGCTAAAAAATGAACCTAATCTAATTCATCACTGCAGTTTTTGAATTTATCACAACATTCTCTTATTTCTATTCTGAGAAATAGTTTCAGCATTCTCTCTCCATTTATGCTATTATTATTTTTTTCTTATATTTATTGTTTTTCTCCTATATTGACTCTTATATTGATTGTTATTAGCGACTGTTATTCTCTCACTGATTAATTACAAAACTGTGGCGAAAAGCTGGAAATGCAAAGAAGAGGTCAATCACAAATGCGTTGACCCGAAGTGTAGTGTAACCTGACATGCATTTCTAGGGAGATGCATGTCCTGTTTCACCATAAGCTACTGTGTAGGGTTTGAAAGGGGTTTGTTATAATGTCATAGCTATAGATATAGATTTCCTGCTGAGGCATAAATCCCCAGTAAGAGTCAATATAAGAAGCAAAGGACCAGTTTGAGAAATGCAGAATTTTTAAAACCAGTTCAACTTTTCTGCTATTTGAAACCAAGATGCAAGTCCACTGGACAAAGAGGAAAATAGTACACATGTGAAAAACTAAAAAGGGTGGGCACAAGGTGTCCATGCTCATTAATAATATCTGAAACAGTAGCTTGGAACCTCAATCAGTGAACATATACTGAATTTCTGACACAAAACATGCTTAATAGTGATTACATTACCTGTGAAATGCTATTAAGTGAAGATTTCAAGAATATGATGTTCTGATTCCAGTCTCTTTTACATTATGCAGGGAACACATATTTGACACACAGTCCACGTTTGATTTCAAGTTAATGATGAAGTGACAAAAAAGAGACTGCAGAAATATCAGTGTGATTTATCCATACTAAATGTCTTTTAATTTTTTTGTGTGTAAAAGTTGAACTCAGAACTTTGTTCAACTTTTCAAAAGTATGTTTAAGAAAATGTCAATTCTTGCTTTCTCAGGAGCCAAACGATTATGCAGTAATAAGTCTGATAAAAAAAAATTCTTCCGAAGGTCACGAAAGAGCACGCTGTAGTTTAGCCTACACAAAGCAGAGGTAATACTTGCAAATGCATCCAAAGATTTAAAAATGGATTTTCTTTCGGGCTGTCAACTTTCACAGTCGCTGAGAGTCTTCACTAAGATTGTTTTTCCTTGTTTGTTTTCTTACTTAAACCCTTGGCCAGTAGGTACATGTCCGAGCATGATCTGTATACTGACGTCTTAAACCACTGATATTACATTTCTTAGATTGGATGAACAGCAGTTTTGCCTTCAAACTATGAAACTACATGTATGAATACACTGGATTTGTTCTAGATAAAAAAAAAAAATTTTTATTTATTTATTTACTTGTTTTTTGAGTTTATGTATAATTACAGAAAGTGCTACGGCCAAACTGCCACTAACTCTGTCTGTGTTTGTTTGTGTTTGCTTCTGAAATTTTACGTATAAACTTGTTGCACTGCCCATTACATTTCTCCACATGCTGCACTGTCAACTTAAAATCAGTTTGATGAATACTGACTTAGACCTTCAAAGCAGCAGTTGTCTATCATGACTGTCTGAGTGTGTCGAAACAGCTCACTGAAGTGGTGAGAGAAAAACATCTCAGAGATAGTTTTTATTATTAAATTTTATGCGATAGGATTGATGTAGTTTAACATATAGTTTAAATACAGCGCATGAGAAAGTGCAAAGCTATTGCCAACATCTAGCCCTTGTCTCTAGTTGGACTTTTCCATCCACACAAATACACAATAGAAATACACAAACATGATTTTGTAGTATTCAATTTCATAGATACACAATACATTATAGATACAAAAACTGCAATACATAATAACTGAAAAACAAAAAGAAATAAAATAAAACATTTATTACAATCCTTCTGTCAAATCTGAATCCACCTCTGCTGTACATCATCTCAGGTAGGTGCTTATGAAAACAAAATCACACGTTATGCTGACAGTGTTAGTGTAGACATCAGACACTGCAGTCTGAAGCTTGTCGTTTGTGCAGAAGCATGAAATAAAAAATAAAAAAGCATTACCAGTGGACTTCAGAACTACTTTTTGACTGTTCTGGTAATTTGCAAGAGCAAGCCAATCCTATGTGTATGGCTTGTGCTCATTTAGGTTTGATGCAAAAGTGTTCTGAGCAGGACAAAACTCTTCTTTTCCTTCATCTTTGGTAAGTGTTGAAAGATCAAACTGACTCCTAAAGCTAAGTTACAGATATTAAAATAAAAGTTGTGCAAGCACAAAGTAGAAGAGCAGTAATTATGTGGAATAAGGGGTGAGGAGTAAAGTGACATACAAATGCACAAATCACTTTCCAGTCATGTTAGCAGCATGACACTTTGTAAGCTACTTTCTAGTCAGTACAGCTACTGCAGAAGTAAATAGTAAAACAGCTGGTCTGTTGGGCCATATTTTTTAAGGTCTTTTTTTAAAAAGCTGTTAAATGCTAAAGACAAATACAGGGCTGCCACATATAATTAGAATGGACAAAGATTGTGTCTTCTCAACAAATCAGAAAGTGGTGTCGCGCAGATTTCTTTATGATTTATTGAGTAGCTCAAACAGCTGGAAGTATTTCCAGGCTGCAGCACACACACTCACAAAAGAACTTGCTTGACATCATTATCCATCTAACTGTGAATCAGTTTTATTTAAAGAAGCTACTTTTAGATTCTCCCTTATTCACAAGGTGTCGCCACAGCGGGTAGCTCCATGTGTTTGATTTGGCAGAATTTTTATGTCGAATGCCCTTCCTGACACAAAACCCCAAAAGATTTGTGTCTCCTCACGCGATCAAACCAGAGAGTTTTTGCTTATTAGGCAGATGTGTAAACCACAATACTTTCGTAGTAGTCATTAATCAGACGTGTCCGAATGCCATACAAGATTGTGCTTGGTGACGGTCATAATTACTGCAGTTTCAATTTAAATTTAATTTGCTTCAGAATCCCATTCCCGCAACAATGCAAATAATAATTACAATTAAGAACAATTATTCACCACCTTTCAAAATAAAGTTACAAAGAATTATGTATTGTTTAACCACAGTTTAATCACATTGTTTAATTAAAATCAAATCAAATAAAAACTTATCATATAACAATAATATGAGATTAAAATATTATTAAACACAATAATAAATCAGACAAGACAGAAATAAAACACTGATAAATGAGCATGCTTTTTCTTTTTTAAAAGATGCCTTTTAAAAAGCAATTTAAACAACGTTATGCAAACCTCAGATCCAGAATCAGGAAACTCGAAAGCCGTTAAGCCCCAAATACGAAAGCAGGAGATCTGAGACTATGCTCTGTCTCATTAGTGCCGCATAAGTTGTGTTGAGCCAAAAAGTCCTAAACATCTTATATAATTTCTAAATCTATCTAAACAGTCAGAACAGTGGAGATATGACTGTGTTTTCTGAGCTAATTTTTCCAGGCAACTGCTGGAAATCTTAATTTATTATTATATTATTTGCAGATGTTTTTCAGATAATTTGCAGGTCATCCAGAAAAGTAAATAATTAAAGTAATATTGGAAAAAAAAAATAATAAAAAAATTACCAACAGTTCCCGATGGGCCACAAACTGATGCGCTACCTTAACAGAGGTAAGTACTCTGGAACAGAATGATCAGCTGTGCCAAATGCTGAGCTCAGATCAAGAAGAATTAAAATCAAACCATAGCAGTCGGAACTGCTTGTTAATGTAAAAATCTAATCACATACTGGCAGCTAAGTCAATTTAGACAGGTTGACATGGTGAAGATGGGTTACTGAGGTTCAAACTGAGAATCAAAATGGTGAAAAAAAGGTGATTTAAGTGATTTTAAATGTGCACCGATAGTCTGAGTAATTCAGAAATTGGTGTTCTAACAGGACTTTCCCATACATCTGTCTGTAGGGTTTACAGACAACGGTCAGCGTGAGTGAGCGTTCACTGGAGCATTCTGTTGTTGATACCAAAGGTCAGATGAGAATGGCTAGACTGTTTCAAGCTGATAACAGTAACTCAAACAGCCACTCATTATAACCAAAGTATACAGAAGAGCATCTCTGAATGGATAATAAGTCAAACGCTGAACCAGATGGGCAGAAGATCACGCCAAGTGTAACTCGAGTCAGACAAGAAAGAAAACTGATACTACAGTTTACACAGCCTCACAAAATTTGGAAAGGGAGAATGGAAAAACATTGCCTGGTCTAAGGAGTTTGGATTTCTACCATGACGTTCAGGTGATGGAGTCAGAATTTGGTGTAAACAACATAAAAGCGTAGATTCATCCTGTCTGGTATCAGCTGTTCAGAGTGATGGTAGTGGTGTAAGAGTGTGAAACGTATTTTTGATGCTACTCAAGCATCATTTAAACCCCACAGGCTACGTGAGTGTTGTTGCTGATGATGCTCATGCCTTTAAGACCACAGTGTAGTCACTGTCTGATGGCTGCTTGCAGCAGAATAACATGCAACATCACTAACATTAAATTCTTCAACACAATCACCAGATCTAAATCTAGCAGAGCACCTTTGGGATGAAGTCAAACAGCTGATTCACATTATGGATGTACAGCCAACGAATATGCAGCATCTGTGTGAAGCTGTCATGTCAATATGGACTGAAATCGCTGAGGAATGTTTCCAGCGCCTTGTTAAATCTGTAACACAAAGAATTAAGTCAGTTCTGAAAGCCAAACAGGGTCCTGGTACTAGCAAGCTGTAACTAATAAAGTATTTATTTTTTAAGCTTCTCCTTCAGTTTCATGAGAAAAGCAGAAAGCAATCACATCTTTCTCCTTCACACATCACACTATTGGATATGAAAGTGTAAAAGTTGTTTACAGTGAAATGGGGCATTCATGCTGTTGCTGTCGCTCTCTAAACAAATTGCTACCATTGATCACATCACCACAGGGTAGCTGTGCGGGAAAATTGATTCTGCATTGTAGAAAAGGTGACATACTACAACCTTTGTGAGGCTGACAATGACAACCACCCAATAGCTGTCTGATGGTTTTTAGGATATGGAGGTGTGATGCGATAAGAAAAGCATTAAGATTTTTGAGAACTTCAGAGATGGAAAAGGAGAGTGGGGACAAAAGGAAAACTGATGGTTTTTGCTTACATCTCAACAAGTTCTTTGGATTTCTATAATAACTGTTAACACAGATTTATTTATAAAGGGACTTGTTTAAAAAAAAAATCTCCTCACTTTTAACTGACACCTTTTACGACATGCATACTTTAAATAACAAAATACTGAAGCCATCACATTCACTGTGACTGAAAAGAGGCAGTAATAATTATTAATAATAATAATGATAAAAAATACAGTAATGGTGTAACACTGTAAAGGGAAATAAAAGAAGCTTGGAGTCCTACAACAGTCCTAATGTTTATCTTTTTTTAAAAGACAATCATATATTTCTTAAAAAAATAAATAAATAAAATGGGACATCCTGTAGGTCACACGATTGCAGGCGGGCCATTTCTACCAAAGGCTTTGCCAGCACTGAGGCCTGCGCTCGATCCAAGGTCATATACTTTGTGAAATTCCCACCCGTCATTCTTCTTAAATATTCTCTAAATACTTCAAAGGACATTGCTTTAGAAAATATTTTTTTGTGTAGAGGTTTTGTATATACCTGATTTCGAAACATGCTTGGTGTCCTTTGTCAACCTTACACTGGGAAATTAAGCTTAATTCAGAAAACCTGTTCTTAGATAAAGTGAAGAATTTCTTTTATTCTCTGTGCTTCCCTCAGGTTTTCACAAGCATTTCATGACAATTAGACCTGAAAGCGCTAGAATATGCTTTTAAGATTTTTTTTAAGTGTACAGCAGACTTCTGTGATGACTAACTGTTGGCTCCATTTACAAAGTCACTGGCTTTTAAGGAAGCAAAAGCCACTGCGCCCACATTTGTTTTAATGCACTCTATGTCCTCGCTCCTTAATTCAGAAATGCTTACAAGGTGTGAGCCACCCAAACCTCACAAATCACTTAGCACTGGTCTGTTCACTGCAATATGTGTCATTTCAAAGCATAGTAAACCTACCCTTGGGTTTCATGCTCCTAGCTTCTGATATTCCCTTTTCTGTCGGAGGTGTACTTGTAATCAAGCAACTCAAAACAGATCTTGTAAAGTCTTTTGCTTGTGATCTAAATTTACTTTACTATCTAAAGCCTAGGAAGTGAGTTTAAGTTTATTAAATGTGCAAGATACTTTATGGCAGAAACCCACTACCAGGAGTAGATATTTAAAAAGAGCAAGTAAAGAAAAACAATGTATTACATATAATTCATTACCTTAAAAAAAGAATGCATTAAACAAATTAGTCACTGGAGAAAGTAATCAGTTTCACTGCTTGTTATTTTTGTATTACTTTGTCACATAACTATAGGTGCATAGTCCTAACTATTTAACAGTATGAATACTGGGCTACAGTCTCACACACAACATAAATCTTAATCCTAATGAGGACACACACTCAGGATCTTTCTTCTAGTCTTAAGTGAGAACACAAAGATGACAGCACTGTTCAGATAAAAGAAGAATCTTTGTAATACAAGTAACTACATAATTGTAACTGTTACCTTCCTCTGATACTTTTAGCAGAGCTATAATAAAATGTTGTATGATCACAGTAACAAGCTGCTTTGTGAGGGTGAATTTCACCAAAGAAAATTTGTAAAAAAAAAAATAAAAAAAAAATGACAGACAGAAAGTGTTGTTTAATGAGGTTTTTATTTTAGTTTAATTTAGCATTTATAAATGTGAATATCAGCTGCTTTAACTGTGATATCACTGAGTCATGAGGAGAGCTTATTAGCGGACCATGTGGCAGAAAACTTGGCAAGCGGCCCATTTAAAACAGCCAGTTAGTTTGTGAAATAATGTGTGAAATATATTACTAGTAATGATGCTTAATTTAGTATAAACAATGAAGGGTTCTGTTCGTGCGGAAGTGTTTGTGAAACTACAGTTTGAGGAATATTGAATTTACTAATTGTTGTACTTGCATCATTCGTCCACCCATCCATTTTCTTCACTGCTCATCCAGTTCAGGGTCACTGAGGCACTGGAACCTGTGTCAGCTGATGTTGAGCAACATGCATGAAATATCTTGGATAAGTCACCAGTCCCTTACAGGGCTAACACAGAGTGACAGACAACCATTCACCCTCACAGTCTAACAGCCAATTTAGAATCAATAAAGAATCTTGTATATATATGTCTCCTACATGTACTCTGGGAGAACCCGCACAACTCACAGAGACAATGCAAACAGCAAGCAGTCATAATATAGTAATACAATGCCATCTAGTGGAGGACAGAGGACAGTTTTATTTTTATCTTTTTTTCTTGTAACTCTATGTACTTGATATAAATGATAAAAACCTGCACTATGCCTTAAGGCAATAAAACATAGTTACTAATTGGAGGCCTGTGAGAATTCAAAAGGAAAAAAAAGTTTTGAGTTTGTGGGTTTTGCTTTTGTATTTGTTTCCTGGTAAGTGTGAAACCACTCAAATAATCATCAGGTATAACTAGCCTATTAAGAAACAACATGTTTGTGTGGTGGGCCCATGGGCAATCAGGGGAGAGGTCAATGGAGTTATCTGAGGAAAAACTTCAAACTTCCATGGACCTTAAGTGGGGTCTTCCTTCAGTATTAGGGGGAGACATAATTGGCCCTAAAAACCTGATTTAGCACAGAAGATTAATCATTTGGACCAGCCAACAGAATCTGAGTCTGGCTGCAAGAAAAGAAGGAGAAGAAGAAAGAAATTTACTATCACACAAGAGGACTGCACAACAACATAAAACAACAACAATAGATGATTATAACTAAGGCTTTCCTTTACAAGTTACAGCACTTGAAGGGAAAGACTAGGAACATCAAACCTGTGGATAAAAAGCTGTCCTATTAGAAATCTAAAGGCATTTGTGTTAAACTGGAATGATACCATGAGGGGAAAAAGGGGGGATTTCTCTATTTGATGTTGCCTATACTGTACTTCACATTTAATCAGTATTGGTTGTTTATCACCAACTACTGGACATCTTCAAAAACAAGTCAACCCTTGCAAAAAAGGGCAGTACAAGGGTCTGATATGGATCTTACTTTAAAGGGCTCTTACCTACATCGTCAGTTATAGGCCTTTTCCACTAGCACCCAGTTGGCTTGGCCAGGTTTTTATGGTTTTCCATTGCGTGGTAGTACCTTGTACTTCTTCATTACCAACTCGGCTGATTGGAGTTAATCCAGAAATGTGATCTCAACAGACTGCATGGCACCAATTATCTGGAAAGTGGTGTCACTCAATGAGCCATGAGAGCGACCAAACCTGAGTCAAGTCGAGTAGGTACGAGTGAAAAAGAGCCGTAATTAACTCTTTTTCACCAGTACCTACACGTCAAATTAAAAAGGTTGAAATGTTGAGTCCTAAACTGTGGCTTTTTTTCTTAACATTACACTGAACAAAATGAGAATTTAGCAAATCCAATAGTTGCAAATTCGGATTGTCAAAAGTGCTTACAGTAGTTCCAAAACAATGAATTATGTGTACAGATTTGACAGTACAAACTCAATTTCAATCAACCAAAAACAAACAAAAAAAACAAAGAGTAATAAAAAAATTCAAGATAGGAAACTTTTTTTTTTCAGAACTTTATTCTTTAAATTAATTTATAAAATCTCATTTACGTTTTGCTTCATTTCATTTCTCTTTATATATTCACCAATTAACAATTTTTGGCTATTTTCCCTTTCCACCCCATGTAAGCCCACATATTGATCACAAGGTCCATACCCCTTCAAATACATTGTGCGATGATCCTCAGTGCCAAGGTAGGTGGGGTGGGGTGGGGTGGGGTGGGCGTATGGGTATGGGCCTTGTACAGAGCATGCCAAGAGGAAGGTTAGGGAAATGGGTAGAGGCTGCCTAACTACACCAAGACTGCTAATATCAGTAAGATAACCACACAGAGGTAAAGGGGAGCATTCACTTCCACAATGACTTGAGTGTTTCAAGTGTGGGATAAACCAATCATGTTAAAATGGCTCAGTGTTCCATGACATTTGTTTTCCCAACATCAGTAATTCATAACAACTGATCAATGTAAGCCCCACATTAGATATTGATCTGTCAGTTTCTCATTAAAACATTAAAACAGTGCCCACAAACTTAGCAGCAGCCCTGCAGACTGTTTAGCCCTTTGTAGTGACCTACACAAGTTATCAGCCCACTGTTTCAAGTGACACATCCGATGGAGTGTGAGTAGGTATCTATGTTGATGGGGGTTTTCTCTCTAGGCTTCTTAAAAAGGCCAACATCTACAGACACGAAGCTAAACTTTAGTAAAATCACAGATTTATGTTACATTAACTGTACATCCAGGCAAGCCACATAATTTTGTTTTCTCCTCCGGTAAGTTATTTGTTCTTCATTTGGCAATATGATCACTCAACATGGCTCAATACATCTGAAAGTTGTCTTTGTTGCTGGTATGATTTGAATTGAGTAACTGAAATATAGCTATGATAAATATCTAGAAAGTCTTCTTTGATGGAAACAGAAAAATTGCACACCTCCCATAAGGGCACTCAAGACTTTTTTTTTTGATACCCAAATTAGCACAAGAACATCTTTCAAAGAACCGCTAAAACTACATCTAATTGGTATCAAAAGATCCCTTCTTTAACATGATAAAGACACAAGACAATTTTCAGGTTTGAAGGGAAGGAATGAAAAGAATGAAATCGGATGTCACTTCCTGAAACCAATGTGTTATGGTAATATCTCTACGCAAACAAAATATATACCAAACCTGTTTCCAAGCAAAACATCTACAATGTTTACAGATGTACAATGTGTTCATTGCTGCATATTTATGTTAATATACATGGTAGGTATGTTCTGTATTCAACACATACTCCATACTCTTAGGTGTAATTTCAATTCACTCTGAATTCTTCACTTCACCATCAGAGAAGTGAACTTCATTTTCTAGCCTGTTAACCACATGTTAATGTTAAACCTACAGGCTGGTTAAAGACAAACAGGGTGAGAACAACAACATCAAAAGCTTAAATACACTAGGATAAGACAGCTGAATGAGTTTAAGGCATTTAGAGGTTACTCCTGACAGAAAATAAAGGCTACAAAAGCCTAAGCAGTCTGTCAAAATAACCCAGACTCAGACTTTTTTGTTTAATGCAATGTGATTTAAAATTAGCCCTTGGTGACGATCAACTGTAATATAAAATATTCCTCCTCTTACAATGAAAATGAAAGTCTAATTACTAAAGGTAAACACTAAATGTATGGTCTTCAGTTTCAAATGTAAGCAGAGTTTATCTACCCCTTAAAATATGCAGTTTAATTCATTACTTTAATTTATTAGCATAACTACCTCCCATTCTGCCCCACACACATCAAACAGATGCAGATTTAGTGTTTAAAAATGTGTTGTCAAAACTAACTAGCAAGGAATAAGTCAAAAACTCCAGCCTGCAGTCACTGTGCTGTGCAGAAAGCTCTGTGAAATATAGTGCAAAAAGCAATGTGGTAAATAGTTAATCAGCAAAACTGCAAATAAGTGTTTAACTGCTATGTACTCGTGATAGTACTGAACCGCATTAAAGTTTGCATGTGTAACATTTTTGATGTCTTTGCTGGCCTCTACCACTTGACAGGCTCAGCTGATTGTAAGAGGGTGGTGCTTTCTAGTTTGCTTAAACATAAATTAAAAATGAAAGATGTAATAAACAAAAAAAACCAAACAATCTTTAGATTTTAGGGCTAGTTTAAAACCACAATATCATACTGGGTGTATAAGCTGAAGCCATTTGAGGTAGACAGAAACCATGTTAGAGTATGTACTTTCATACTGCCTAAAACCTACCAATAGTCTGACAAACTGTCCAATTGAACCATAATCCATAGATTTCTGGCCCAGTGAGACTTCCTGTGATCCCACCCAAGACTAACAGGGAACCACTGATCTACAACATCATGATCCATGAAGGCTTGAGAAGTGTAATGAAAAGGAGTGGGGGGCTTGGAACTGACACAACTACCAGAAAGAAATCAACGCCACTTGTCTTCAATGTCTCAAGTCAACAGCAGCATTTAACCTCAGTCCTACAACCAGAAACAATTGAGGATTAATTTACAAGGCATAATCTTTTAAATAGAATCTATGGCATTCGACCGTTGTCTCAGTGTGTCCCCTTGAGATATCCCCCACCCCATACCCACATATATAAGTTTATACCCCAAAATTCCTAATGCCAGGCCTCATGCCCATTTAACAGTCTCACGTTGTTCTAGAGAATAGAGATTAAAAATATATACTATTGACTTATTGACTTCCAGTGTATGTTTTCTCTTTTTTCCTATATTTTTTTCAAGTTAAAAAGACCCCTTTATCACAATGCAAGCTCAGAGGTCTTTTCTACACTCACTCACGCATACACGTTCACTCATTCAGTCACACACACACATATATATATACTGTATATTTATATATATATTTATATTTATATATATTAGAAGATTTTTTTAGCTGAGAAATTAGGCAAAGTAGATTATGTTCATTTGGACGGAATTCATTCAAAATGAGAAGGAATTAAACTTTCTCCAGTTTCCCTTTTTGATGAGGACAAGATTTGAGGGATTTGGGAAGCGCTACAACATCACATGACTACTCAAGAGCAGGTAGCAAGGTAAAAGGAAGAAGAAATAGATAAAAGGCCTGAACTTGTACAAGGCAGAGAGATGGGCAGACGATATGGCTCTCTGTGGCATGTGCATTCAATGGCCCTACAACAGTAAGAGAAAATGTAATGTACAAAGTTTAAGAGGGTTAGAAAAAAAAAACAACAACATCAAAAAAAAAAAAAAAATTTAAGACCAAAAGAATAAATAGAGCACTGGACTAAGATGAAGAACATGAATGACTTAAATCGAAAGAAAGAAAGAAAGAAAGAAAGAAAGAAAGAAAGAAAGAAAGAAAGCTAAAGCAATCGTGCAAGACTATGTTGCAGGTTAAAGGAGGGGAGTGGAAGGGAAAAAAATATATATATTCTGTCTGCCTGATTCATCGGTACACCAGGTGAGATATGGTGCCAGATTTGAAGTTGAGCTGATGGTTGGGCACAAAGTTGTGCTGAGGATTCTTTCGCGTGCACATATCTTTTGCATACAAGCCCATGCACGAGTCACATGACACTTTCGAACAGTTCACACAGGTGTGTGATGCACCTGGCTTGTTGCAAAACCCGCATCGCGATCCCCCCATGCTTATTCGCTCACTGCTGCCTCCCTTTGGTGTTGTCAAGGCAACAGACTTGCTGGGAAACAGCTTAGTGGACATGAGGGGCTTCTCCACCATCTGAGGGTGAGGGTGGGGATGAGAATGTGAGTGGGTCAATGTGAGGGGGTGTGGATGGAGATGGGAGTGAGTATGAGTATTAGAGTAGACAGAGAGCTTTTCCTTGACAGGAATGTATCCATCAAGGGGTCGTGGAGATTTTGGATGGTAGTCCTGGAGGCCACAGCAAGGGGAGGGGTCCACATCATGACAGGCAGAACAGAGGATCATGTCACACCTCTGGCAGGAGGCCATTGTGGTGCAGCCCAGCCCGCAACCCTGGCACTTCACACTACCATGACCTTTGTGCAGCCACCCATCCCTTCCATCTCGAGGCTCTCTGGATAGAGGTCGAGACGGGGTCTGCCTCCCTCCTGTGCCAGCCCCACCCCTCTCTGTGTACAAGTCAATCTCATCTAAAGAGGATGGATGGTAGGATGTGTAGGGATCCGCTGGGGGAGGTGACTGAATTGGGAAGAAATCTGCAACAGGGCTATAGGAAGGTGGAGCAGCCACAGAGGAAAGAGATATTGAGGTGCTGGGCCTGATGATCTCATCCTTCATATCCTCCTCTGCATCCACAAATAGAGGCTCTTTCCTCAGACTCAATGAAGCCTTCAAGACAGGCTTGCTAACCGCTGCATGCCAGTGACCAGCCCCATCTGTAACATCCACAGACTTAGATGGTCGGCTACCTCGCCTAAGGTGGTGGGCATGAGGCTTTTCTATATCCAATGGCCGCACGGACAGCCGAGCCATATCTGCCCCAAGGCTGTCACGTCTGCGGAGCGCTTCAGCACAGCCAGCTGCATCATCTCTGCAACCTCTGCGGAGCTCCAGGGCCTCCAGTTCTGACGCTGAACCACGGGCCAGAGCCACTACCTCTCCCAGAAGACGACACTCTGCCTGGGCCAGGAAGAGTTCAAATGCCAATTGCCGCAGATGATTTGCACCTCCTGGATGCTCCTGCAAATGGAACTGCGAATCATGGTCACAGGTGTAGCCAATGGTGCGCATTAAAGTTCGGAGTTCAGCATCAGAAATGGCAGACTGCAGATGGTACACATATGGGCCAGTGAAGGTCTTAAAGAGAGAAATGAGAATCAGCATAAGTGTCAGTTGTTTAAAACAGGCTGACATGAAGCCACAAATAAAGGAAAAAAAAATAGAAATGCACATCTATGACAAAACAGATGATTACCACAAATTACAACAACCTCAATGTAAAGCTGAAATGACCACCTTTCTAATATCAAATACTTATTTTAAATATAGTTCTAGATAAAATTGGCTGATAGAGTCAAGCGAAAAAAAAAAAAAGTGTTTTAGAAAACCAGAAGTGGGGACAACTATTTTTGGTCCTCTTTTGGGGGGTTGATAATGATGGCAGAAGGCTGTCTAACATGTACAGAAATTTCCCATAGACATTCAGTTAACTTGATATCTTGTGAGGGTGAACGCCATAAGATAATTCATAACGGTTTCGGCTCTGTGTGCAAGGACATTTCCCTCTCCTATTAGGTTAGAAATGTTTCACACCAAACAACTTCGTATTGATTTGCGGTGCTTTCCCTCTAAGAAGACAAGGAGAGCCAAAGAATGCCAGCAACATAAATCCCCAAAGCAAAACAGAGGCAGTGGAACACTGAAGTGTCAAGAGTTACAGCTTTCCTTTTAATTTCTCACTTATTCACCAAGCAGAACTGAGCAGAAGCAACCATAATAACAAGGTCCTCTTTGCACGCGTGTTCACTAAAATTACAAGTCTATACAAATTTTAATAGTTTCAGAAAAATTTTCTTACTTTTAGATATTAATTTACTAAAAAACATGTCAAGCAGTTTATGAGACAGGGGAGATCAAACTTTTGTTTGTATACCCACTTTATGGTATTAAGATTAGACAACAAGTAATTAAGTTAAAATAATCTCTTAAGATTATGCAGATATCTGATATCTGCATAAAGACTGAGAATGTGTACACAAACGTAAAAGTCTTGCTTCCACACTAAAGGTCAGGAAAGATATTCATATATATTGCCTGCAAAAGACAGTCTGAAAGATATGCAAATTCACAAAAGTATTTCGGTGTACACACACACTGCCCTGATCAATTGCCAAAGCTCAGTATCTCAAAGCTCAGGACTGGACAATAATGATTAATTCTGATATAACAAATGTATTAATAGTGAAATTTTGGCTATTAGAGTAAACTAATCTAAGCAAAATATATTAAATATCCCATCAATGAAATAAACTCACCTTTATACATCTGAATTCCTTCTTCCAAGGGAAGAGCAGGAGGTTGGTGCAGATGGTTTCCAGGGTATGGAAGGCTCTCTCGAGGCCCTTCAGGTTGACTCCTCTCTGGGAGCGGAGGGAGTTCTCCACTACCTCATAGAAACGCACCATGCGAAATCGCTGTGCCGGATCTGGCTGATAGGCTCCTAGCAGAGCTGTGGCTGTGGAAAGTAGGGCCTCACTGTCCTTGTGTCTGCTTCTTTCCCCTTCTTGCGTACTTCCAGTCCCCCTGTTATCCCCTCCTTCCTCCAGGCGCTTCTCCAGTGCTGTCACATACCTCCGGAACAGGTCCTCTTTTAACTTGGCATCCATTATTAGCAGCAGACTATTAGTCAGCTGTTATAATTTTCTGAGAGAGCCTCACACCTTTTAGCATGCCCAACCACAAAATGCCACATTCAGACACCATTTTTGGTTACCATTCTTTAAACCGTATACACTAAATGTTAATGTCGTGGAGAGATGACAGAGGAGTCAATCTTTGCATCCACTCAGTAGCACATCCTCTAAGCAAGAGATGCAGTTTTCTAGTGCTTTCAGTTGGTGTAGCAAGGCTGTAGCCCATAAGGATGCCTTGGTATGAGCATCTCTGGCTTTGGCTCAAAGCCTGACTTGTTTCCAGAAAAACAGGCCTCTGTCATGCAAGATAACGTCAGGGGGGAGGTTTTCCTTGGCACACAGACTTGCATCTATTCCATTGCTTGGTTTTAGCATTGGTAGAGTTCAAGGTCACTCATCAAGAAGACAGATTCATGATCTTGGGGTTGTTATCAGCCATGTCCAAGCTGAAATGACACAAGCAATAGCTGTTAAGATAAAAAATATCATTTTCGGTTTCTAGCTAAATGAAAATGCAATTTAACTGTGGTTAAGCATGTTTTGAAATATCTAGAGGTTCAGATAAGAGGGAAGATACACTAATCCAGGACCATCTCTGTACTCAGAGATGTGAAGATGGATTCGTTTGGGTGGGTGGGTTTTTTGTCTATCACATAGTGAAAGGGCTTTTTTTTTTAAAAAATTGTTTGTTTTACAATGTACATAACCAAGAAAAAGGCCAGTGGAATTATAGCTTAAATAAGCAAGAGAGGAACTCATTACTGATGTATACATCCCTCTCACACGTTTGCGCCAGTGAACGTTTCAGCTATTGGTACTACATGCGTGTAAACCAGAGTGGCGCTAACCTAGCCTAGCTTAGCTTCAACTCAAAACTCATAAACACATCGTGAAAATAGTACGAGGCTTGAACAACAGGAGAGCAAACATTTCGCTCTCAGATTCTTGCAAGCTGGCTGGCTGGCTATACCTGTTACCTGAAAATCTCTGCGAACATCCGCTCAACGAGCTAGCAACCAATGAGCCTTAGCCAGACGCATGCTTTACAACTGCGTATCTACTACAACAAATTTAGTCCACCGTGACCAATGGCAATATAAAGTAATACTCCTAGAACGTATACATTAATTCTTCATGACTCTCAAACCCGATGCTGCCACTGCTATGGCCTCCCTACTGAGTAGAAGCTAAACAGTGAACGCCCATTTCAGCGTAGCTGGCTAGCTAACAATTGCTTTTGGTTAGCAGGGCGTTCCATCGCTACACAGACATTATTCGCCAGTTTAAAATAAAATAACAAGACACAGCGAATTTTTAAGGTGATGTTCTTTTGGGATCAAATGTTAATGGGCTCCCACTAGGAGATCAAGACGTTTGTTCAAACAAAAATAACAGCATTCGCAAATCTTACCTTTAACAAGTGCTAGTCATGGCTAGCTACGCCTCCTCAGCTGTTGGAAATTCCCAGTATAACAACACGCATGCGCTCAATCCTGACAGTTCATCAGCATCAGGAGCCCACGTGCTAGGGAAGACGGGATACAGACCCCCAAATACATCATCCCCAGTCTTCATTCATTTTTGTTTTTGTTTTGCATGGGTAAAAAAATATATATATACATATAGGCTCGCGTGCGCGCAGAGACAGATTTCCCGGGTTCATAATGATTTGCCGAAGGTATACATTTAGTGGTGTGGATTTCCTGCTTTTTCGTTGTATTAGTGCCCGAATAATTCAGATTTATTTGAATAACTATATATTGTAATATTTTGAATGTCTCTGGGGGGTTTCGATATCTAGTGGGAGGGGGGGGTGTCACAGATTTAGTAAGTATGTCGTACAATTATGTGTTACGATGTTTACTTTCGCCGGTGACCCCGCCCCCTCGCGCTTAAAAAAGAACAAGAACCCGATGACGTCGTCACGGGGACGGTTGGTGCTGGTGGTGGAACCGACTCAGTGAAGAAAAGAAATGGCGATGCTCGGAGGCTTTAGCGCAGCACCTCACAAGAAGAACGCCTCGGACGGGAGCAACGACGTGTCCGAATTCGTCTGTCCAGTTTGCCTCGAAATATTCGACAGTCCCGTGACAACACAGTGTGGACATACGTGAGTATTTTTGCCGTTTATTTTCCATCGCCCTCCCCCTAACCCTCGTCTGCCACCAACGATGCAGTGAAAAGAGGCAAAAACAATGGAGGAAAGGGCTTCACTTTAAATATGTCGTCGCACCAGAGTTGCAAAATATCGGCCTCGCGAGTGTCTTCTAGTGCTACGACCCCGTTTTTTCTATTTTTCTCTCTCGAATATGTGACAAAAACAGTTCCAGCTTGCTAAATCAGTTTCAGTTTTGTTTACATCAAAAAGGAGGCCTCACTTGGGAGTTGTAGTTTGGATGTGTATTGCTCTAACTCTTCAAACCACTTTAAAGAACTACAAGTCC
Source organism: Oreochromis niloticus (assembly GCF_001858045.2). Lineage (NCBI taxonomy): Eukaryota > Metazoa > Chordata > Actinopteri > Cichliformes > Cichlidae > Oreochromis > Oreochromis niloticus. Next base: position 16,332,799 of record NC_031984.2, read on the forward strand.
CTGGCTATTCTCGAGGTGGGGGACTTTCCATATGAGTTACAGGAAGGTCCAGTCACTAGCATAATAAAGGTTTGTTTTAGTGACAGCATTTGGGGTTTTTTTCTCATTGCAGGCCATGCGTTAATGTAAACAGAGTTGCTGCATGTTTTTGTCTTGTTTTTTAATAATTTTTTTTTTAAAGCCTCAGGTTACCAGAGCCCAAATTAAAAGTGACAATTTAGTTGATTTATCTTGTGCAGCAGTCACATTATTTCACCCATCTCTTGACAGGTTTTGCCACAGTTGTTTGCAGGAATGTCTGCGTCCACAGAAACCTGTGTGTGCTGTATGTCGAGGCGCTCCAGGCCACTGGACTAGAGCTGCTCAACTCGAGGCACTCATTCAATCTTCTGTGGCAGCCTGTAAGGGATGTGGCACACAGGTATGTTTCACTAAAGTCCAAAAGCTAAAATATTGCTGAACTGACTCACATTTATGAAGCAGTCACAGAGGGTGAATATTCAATAACTGCACATGCATAATCTTAATATTTTGCTGTGTCTAAATTTCTGTCTTTATATTTAGATAATAGCAACAATTTTATGATGATGGTCATATACTGGAAGTTACTGATATGTGTCACTCCTCCCCCAATTAGGTTGGGCTTTCTAAGATGAGAAGCCACACAGCTGCCTGTTCAAAATACCAGGAGTACATTGAGGAGGGAGTCAGGACAACTGCCCAGAGCCAGCCTGCCATCGTCAGGTGGGGAAAGAAGCAGAACAATTATTTGCTATTCCCTACATAAGAAAAGCAAAATGGTTTACACTGTAGAGTCAGACTTTGCGTGCAATCACTGCTGCTTGTTGGGTTGTATAAATTAAAGGTCACCTTTGGACTAACACCAATCCAAAGTGAAAAAGGAAATGAGTGCAGCCCTGTCAGTAGAGTCAGTGAGAGGGCTTCATTCACAGAGCAGAGAGTACTGTACATAGGAAATGGAGTTCTGTTGGCCCAATCAAATGTATGCAATGATAGATTTATGATAGATTTCACTGTAACTTAAGTGCCAAATTTAAACAGTTGACCTGTTGTGACAAATGATGGAATAATATCTTCTTGTGATATAAAATTCCCTGTTTATAGTATTATAAACTCTTGGCAGTACATTGTTGTTTGATAAGACTCCAAAGTCGTGGCTCCATTACTGCCTTGTTTCACTGACATGCCTAACATGTCAGTCAAAAATGAAATGCTCTGTTTTTGCGGTCAATCTGTCATGTGAACTATATGTAGTGTATACATTTTACACTTAAAGTTAAAAAAAGTAAATGGAAGTTTTAGCACAAATAGGATTTCAAATTAAACACAATCTGATTGCAAGTAAAATAGTATTATAAAGTGTGATCAAGCTTATGCTAAGTATTCTGTATTTTACCTGTTGTAATTTCCAATCATGATTTTTCCAGAGTGTATAGAAAACAGTACAACTTTTATCTTTAGAAAACATAAAACACTGTTATTGTCAAGTTGTATGAAGTGGATCTGGTTTTTATCATATTTGGATGTTAAGTATTTATGACAGCTGTACTTCCTGGAGAAAGTTCCGAGAAGATGGTTTGAGAAGCCGTCGCTTGTAATGAGGTTATTATGACTAATCAGGAAGTAGTCTTTAGTGGGGGGTTTTTGTTTTGTTTTTTTCCACCCAAACAGCAGCCTTTAAAACAAAGAATCCACACATTGTGGCATGTTGGGCCAACACTGTTTAAAGTAAGAAACCGATCCTGGTATTTATTTATTTTGTTATTTAACCCTCCAGATGTTTGTGCCAGGAAACGGATTCCTGTTATAAAAAAGAAAAAAGAATAACTGTCACTTTTAAGCCTTTCTCAAGCTCTTTCAGCTGGTGAAAAGTTGATGTGACAAAAGATAAAGATTGGCCACTAACTGTGGTAAATTATTTCTTCATAAGCTGATGCCTGTTGCACTTCAAGTGCAATATTCATGTAGTTGAGAACCAAACCTTGTGACATTTTATTGTTTCTCTTCTGCCACAGTTCAGTGCCAAATCGCTACACCTTCACCTGCCCCTACTGTAACTGCCAGAACCTCGACCAGGACGGCCTGGTTGAACATTGCACTTCCCAACATGCTCGAGATGCACGCCAAGTGGTAAAAAAAAAAAGTCTACTCTGTCATAATTCTGAGTCATACTGAGTTTCCACACACTTACTGGCTTCAGCTGGGTTAATAATGTGTTTCAAAGATCGTTTTATTACCTTCATGTTTTCTTTAGGTGTGCCCCATCTGTGCCTCGATGCCTTGGGGGGATCCTAATTACAGGAGTGCTGACTTTTTCCAGCACCTGAAGATCAGACACACTTTCTCCTATGATACATTTGTTGTAAGTAAAGCACTCTCTGTTTATTTGTTTGTTTGTTTTTTATGTTAATAAGAATTTAAGTGACTTTTTTTTTCTTCCACTTCTCATGCTTACGACCTCCCAGGATTATTCCACAGATGAGCACACAATGATTCAGGAGGCTTTACAGCGCTCCCTTATGGACCACTGAAGTGTGAAAAACAATTCACCGGTGGAGGGAATCCAGTGAAATGAAGGGATGATGGTCTTGAAAAGACAGAAACACACAGTGTCATCATTCATCTAGAATGGGGATGGTGGTACTGACTTACTATGGGTAATTATTTTTCATAGGGAACTGGTATCGTAACTATGAATATATAGGTTTATTATTCTGAAAATAAATCACGCAATATGGTTACAAAAAAAAAAACATATTGTACTGTTTGATTTAGGAGTAATACTGTGTTTCTGGTGTGATAATCACTTATCTTCCCCTCCCCCCAGCTGAGTCTGTAGACTGGATAGTTTGTTAGGTATCTGCTAAACTATGTTTAAGCTGTTTGTTTATCAATGACAAAGTGTCATCTAGCAACAAAACATCCGAACCTGTGATTTAAAAATTCTGCATTGTCAATACTTGATGTTATGAGAGGGTCTAACCACTAGGTGGCTACCTATTGCCAGCAGACAACAAACTTCACTCTGTGAAGTCTACAAGTAACAGAAACATATTATACTAATTCTACTCGCATGTTTATGCAAAAGGTTAAAAGGTAAAGGGACTTTTATTTCTTTTCTTTTTTTTTTTTTTTTCTTTTTTGACCACAGTTTTTCAGCAGATGGGGGAAAAAAACTGTCTTTTCAGTGCTGTTTTTGATTGAAGCGCGTGTGTTTGTGTATTAGAGTGTGGCTGGGTGTGTTCATTCTGTTTTGACAGATCTACTGGTAAGAATAAACAATGAGGGTCAAACACAGCCAGAGATGGCATTTTTGCTTTTTTGTGATGTTTCTCCCTTATGTCTTTGTGCCTGCTGGTAGATCTTGTTTTCAAACTTCCAGAACTCATAGGGCTAATACAGTAGTTCATTCAGTGAATCTACAGATGCAAGTATTTTAAAAAAAAAAAAAAAAAAAAAAGTCAGTGTGTTTGGGTTAATTTGGTCACTTTCATGTGAGAATTTATTTGCATGTGTCTAAACCACAAGAGGGCAGTAGAGTTCTACATTTCTGTGACAACATGACAACAGCTGGTTCTTGCAGGACATAATTGAAGACAGATTTCATTCTATAAATGTACTTTACCCAGTGCTTTGTTCTCCACTTTTTAGTTTTGTTTTAATATACAAAAACACTGGTATTTGAATATTTAGGTTTTTGGTAGGGGTATTTGTCATTGTTAAAACAAAATAACCACAATTTCAGTTTCTGCAGCTGATGAAGTGACGTGACAAAAGACTTTAAATGTAACTTATTGATGTGTGTTTCTCATGCCCAGTGTCTTAGATGGTCTTTACAAAAAAACACTCCAGTTTCTTGTGGCTATCACTTTCTCCTTTACTTCAGCGGCTTTGAAACATAAAGATACATGGTCATTTATTTGTATGCTTCCAAAACGACGGCATGTGCAGTTGGGGGAAAAAAAAAAAAAAAAATCAGTACAACTTTGCTTGATCTTCTTTTTACTGGATGTTTTTGGTTTTTTGTTTGTTTGTTTTTTGTCTTTATTTGCAATTTTGTTATTTTTACATTAATGATTCTTTCAAGTTAGTTGTAAGATTACCCACACAGAACAGTAGAACAGGCTCGTTTGTCTTCTGCCAACAGGTAAATAACAAAAATCTTAACACAGCAGATTAAGTAGCTCTAAAGCAGAACCTCAATGCCTTCTCACCTAGTCTTTGGTTCCACTTAGAACTAGATATTTTTTTTTTTTTTCTGTCTTGTGCAATGTATAATAATTTTGTATATGTTTCTTCTAATGTTTAATGACCTCTTCCTCTTTCGTTTTCTTTTTTTTCTTTTTTTCTTTTTTTTCTCTCAATATATCTCTCATTCTCTTCTGTCAGCCCTACTGTCAGCAGGTGCTAAATCCTGATAAATTAAAGCTCTTTAATTATTTAAACCCTGGCCCCAGAAATCAGGTGCAGTGATTTATACCTGTGTGTATGAGACATGCGGGGGAAGAAACAACACTCGGTGCTGATGGATGACCACTGTGTGTGTGTTTGTGTGTGTGAGCGAGAGGATTTAAACAGAAAGCACTGTTCACAGCGCTGCGAAAACCAGACGTGCCCAGTTGTCATAATCTGGCTATGAGCAAAAGCTGTGTATTAGTGGAGGGGAAAGAAACTGTGGATGAAGGAAGGCAAGCTTTCTGCAAACCTTTGTTCGTACATTCGAAATCAAGCCAGGGTCGTGTTAGAACCACAAAGATCTCGCAGCGTGGTTTTTACATGTATGTGTAACTTCATGATGAAACTCTGGCTCTTCAGTGTACATTGTCCTCGGAGAGAGAAAACCCTCTCATCTCTATTCTTTCCTCCCTTTTTTTTTGTTTCTTTCATCTGTAATTACTGTAGCTAAATGATATTACAGCTTTACACCTAGCTCTACAGAGAATCTCACCCACCAAACTTCTTGATGTCACCCCCCCGTTCTTATCCTTTCTTCTTGTTACGTTTCCCCCAATCAGGTTTTTGCTCCTGGCAGATAGAGGAGTGATGTTAGCTGTGAGAGAACTAACGAGATACTCGAGTGCTTCTGGGCAGGAAGGAAGTCGAGCTCAAAAACATGGCAGGGAGAAGTCTTTCTTGTCTGTTTGGTGGCGCAGCTTAAAAGGGAGAGGGGGGCCAAGGTGGGGAATAGGAATAGGAAGAAAGAGAGGGGAAAAAGGGAAGAGAAGTGAACACATTGAATAAAAATTTCATAAAGTTCAGTGTGTGGTTTCTTTGATGCGAGCAGTAGATGGTGCGTACAGTCTGCAGGCTCTGTAGAGGCAGCAATTAATGCTACATGTGCCCAAAGGCAAACTGTGTGAGAGGCGTGGGGACGGTGGCTCGTTTTATTATGTGTGTCGTACCATCACCACCACTATACCCGAGACACCTCTTTGCTGTCTTTTGTTTTCATTCACTGTATTGTAAACCTCTTTCACCTGAACACTGATTAAAAAAAATCTCTCCTGAACTTGTATGGAAGTCCATATTGTTCATGCCTGGTAGCCGTCTAAATTGTTTTCCCCACACCAGTGACACTTTAACACAGTAAATTCAGCCAGCAATTTTGTGACATCAGTGAAATTGCACTCTTTTCAGACTTTCACTTCATCATGAAACCCATCTGTAGAAAAAGTGTTGAAGCAAGACTTCATCTGTTTGCTTTTTAGCACAATTTAATGTTTTAACAGATTCAGAACGATGGGTTTCATCCAGTTTTAGGGCTTTTTCAAAACCCTAAAACTGTGTGTTTTGCCAAAAGAGTTTTGTTCAGAGAAAAAGAAGTGGTAGGTAAGGTCCGCCACCTTGTTCTTTTGGTGGAAGATATAGGATAAAGAGTGACTACATATGTAGCTGTCACCTTTAAAAAAATAGTTTTCTAACATTACATGTAATCCATTTCTGGGTGACAACAGACAGGAACTCCTGAAATGCCTGGAAAGTTCTATCTGCTGGTCTGTTTCCCTCTCAGTTTTGCTGAGGCAGGTATCTATGATGAGGTGCGGGGCATGTGAGGAGAGCACTGGGAGTTTGTTCACCGAAAAATTCCTCAAAGTCAGGAGAAACAGGAAGTGCGGGAATCCTGCCACCCGGGTGCTGCAGCTCGGCAGGTCGGTCCTCTCAAATGTTTGAACAGAAAGTGCCAGTGGGCTTCCCCGACATCAATACTGGTTCTACACCAACTCATCTTCCGCTTTTAAACTCTTAACAACCGACCCCCTACCCCAACCAGACACACACACGCGCACACACTTCTTGTCTTGCTAGCCTGAGAGCATCGAGTCTTAACTTTGATTTAATAACGCCTGCAACCAACTTGGCCCTGTATCAGCTGAAGTGAAACTTGCATATCTTGTCTGTGCGCATGTTCTATTCTTGCGCCCTGTAAAACCTGACTCTTGCCAATGTTATGACAGAGGTACTTACAATTGTAAGAACAACATAGTTTGTCTTTATTATTGCCTCTAAAAGATTGCTGTGTACTTCTTTTTTTCTTTTATGGGAATTGTAATTCAATATACCACAAGGAAAGAACAGTTTTTATATGTATTTTGTTTATCCAAGCAAAAGTTTTGTAATTTTTTCTGAAGCCACCGCATGTCCTTCCCTGAATGTGGCTGCAAAAGCATCATGAAAAAAAGCCCTCACATTAGTTTTAGGAGACCCTCTAAAAGCTTGGAAAGTTCTGAAAAATCACTGTTTCTGCAGAAATATTCTCCTGGAAGTGAAAATGAATATGAAGCATGTTGATATAATTATCAGGAGAATTGCTAATCATTGCTTCCTCATTTATTTATTTATTTGAAATGCACACAGCCGCTGTACTAATATTTGAAAGTTAAGTCCTCTAAGGTGTTTAAAAAAAAAAAAAAAGCGGCAGGGTGGGCGAAATCCCTGGTGTGTGTGTGTGCATTGATGTCACAGTGGAGTATCAGGCCAAGTGAGGAGATCTGATCTAAATCTTCCCCCCCCCCTCACTTTACCATTTTAGACCAACTAAGATGTGTGGAAGAGAGTGAGGCCCAAGGCTATTATTCTCCCATTAATTTTTCTATTTGAAATCAAACCTCAGCGGGCATGCATGAGGGAATCAGAGGAGGGGGGAGAGGACTACAGTGGGGATAACCTTATCAGGATTGGGGGAGCATGAGAGGGGGACGAATGTTAGTTGTAGCAGCATTAATGTCCAATAGGGGAGGCAATTTCACTTCCAAAGCAATCCTTGTTATTAAAGTGTCTGCCCACTTCTTCTTTCATGGTCCAGAATAGCCCGTGGGAAAACTGCCTGACATTAAGACATAGTTTGGTTTTTAGTTCTATGGTTATGAAAACCCACAAAAACATAACTTTGATTGTTTTGATTGGGTGGTTTAAAAAAAATCTGATATTTTAATCTGTCCATCTAACTCTCACTGATACAAAAAGAGACACATCTTTACAGTCCAGTAAATCCTCTCAATTCAATTAGAATTTCTCAGTTTTCTTCTGTTTTCTTCTACATCATTAATTTCATACAGCGCATTTTGTATCTTTATAATGCCTCATCACATGCCTACATACTGGGGACCTGGTAACCTCCAGTCCTCCATCCTACCTACCCACACAAGCACACACCTCCTCAACCTCACACTTCGTCTTCAAGCCTCTTTCAGTTCCACTCATTTCTTTCCATCCTTTGCCCCCCCCTCTTTCTTTCTTTATAAAAGCGCCAGTGCTTGCTAATCTGTCAATCAGATGTTGTCCTGTTGTGGCGATGATGGGGGTCCGTGACGGTGTTCCACACACCTCCTGCAGCTCGCAGCTCGGCGAGCAGCTCGATGATTAACCAGGCAGGTACTGAGTCAAACTGCTGACAGCATAAACACACTGACAGCTGATTTGAAAGACAATGGTCCCACTCCCTCCACTTAACTTGTCATGGCAGTCAAAGCACCTTCTCACTAAACTTGTGGCATATTAGGGAAAGATGGAGGGAAACACTGATTTATAGCATCACACATGGTCACACATAAACAAAACAAAAAAGAAATACTGATAAGCATTTCCAAATATTCATAAGTGCTTATGTTTGCACAAAAAATATGATAAATTATTTAAATTATAAAGAACAACTAGTGAATAGTTGATAACTGTAAAAAGAAAAATGCAACTCAAAATGTAAGAATGGAAACCGGCTGGTCACCAGGGAAAGATTTTCACATTTCCTATTTTAACTGTATCTTCAAAAGAGACAGCCAGAAACAGCAGCACAGCATTTCCTTGTCTCTCCCGGATTAATAGTCCAACACTTCCCAATTATTAACCATGTCTGTTTTGTACCATTCATATTCAAAGCTATTTGCCTCCCTACACTTCCTGTGCTTTGTATTCTGAGTCTTTACAGGAGGGAATGGACGATGCAGGCAGATCTGTCAGTCAAACCGCAGCCCCCGACCACCAGTCGCTGCCCAGCAAACTGTCGTCCATATACCTCCATCGGCTCCGGTACCTCCTCGGCTCAATGAGTAACTAACCTGCAGGTAGTGAATCAAACTGCTGACAAGCACATGAAGGGGACCGGAGGGGTGGGGAGAAGGGGACTGTGTAGGTGGATTGATAGAAAGATGAAAAGGGAGGGGAGGATAGAAATGACAATGGCATTATTTCATAGCCCACCTTGGTGACGTAACCTTTAACTTTGCATAAAAAGATGGGTCCCTTTCCTGTTGCTCCAGCCACACTTTTTCCCGTTTTCGCCTCATTTCCCCCCTCTCCCTTCTCTAAGTGGCAAGCTTTGATGGCCTGTCCCTGTCTCTCATCTTGTCTTCTTAGACAGATGAGTGCTGTCACTGCTGTCATCACTGCCCAGCTAAACATTAATGACTCTCTTGCCTGACAAGTGTTGGCGGGGCAGAGAAGAGGTGAAAGGGGGACGCCTCTGGACAAAACAAGGAATGAAAAGGAGAAGTGATGGCTTTATCTGCTTGACAGATTCTCTTTTGTCTCTCTGAACTTGTGTATATGTATGTGTGCCATCAGCAGATTCTTGGCTTGACATGACGGTTTTATTGCCCTGTTTTTCTTCCCCTCTGAGGAGATGAACCTCTTTGTATTCCCATTGCCCCTCATCCTTCCTACTGGCATTGCTGACATTCCTTCAAGCATCTTTGTGTACGTGTGAGTGTATGTGTACATATATATATCTACACACACAGGCTTGTGGTGTCTGTGCCAGTCGTAGTTTCGAGGGTCATGTTTGTTTCCTTCATATTCTCGTGTGCTTTCTTGAAGAGAGCATCCTGAACTTTGATGTTGGCACCAGTGATAGTGATGACGGCAGGTCACAGTGAAAACTCATCCCAGAGGGACGGCCAGTAAGAGGAGAAAAGAATGGCCAGAGCAGAAGAGGTGGAAGTTAAATGAAGGGAAGGTCTCTGCCAGTAAAAGGATCTGTGCAGTTTGGATGTTGGGACAACTTCATGCCATGTCATGCTTTCTCCAAAGATATACAGTATGGATATATTTTACTTCTGTTCAGTTCTTCCTTCCTTCTGTGGTCACTCTTTCCACTCTTCCACTTCTCTCTGTGTCTCTCACTCTTCATGTTGTCACTCAGGCCTTTCGCCTCTTTTTCCTGCTTTCTTTTGAATTATTAACTCTCTAGCTCACCGGAGTGAATGGGTCCTGCTGACTAGACACAGCATAGATCCGGCTTCTCAAGCGCCCAGATTACATTGCTGGTGTCCTCACCCCTATGCACAGTCACACACAACCAAATGCATGCATACACAACTAGCTGTTTATTAATATGACCAGCTGATAGTTGAAAAGAGAGATAAACACACGTGTGTGTGTTTCTTCCCTGCATTCCTTTACTGTAGAGCTGCAGGCCTCCTGTGGAGCAGCCGCCCACTCGCCCTCCTTACTTCTCCCCAGGCAGCCTCTATCTCTTCTGGGTTCCCGGAGCAATGATTAACCCGGTTCTGATCAATGCTTCTGCTGACTCTGATACATCACTGGTGCCTTGCAGCTGCCATGTAAAGGAAGCGTCAAGTCTGTGCTGCTCATGACAGAGTATATCCACTCCATCACTTAGATCAGGACGTGCACTCAGACACACAAATGCACACGCACACTGCACTATTTAGTTGTTCTGGTTATGTTTCATGTATGCAGTATATTTTATCTTGGTGTTTGGTTTAAGGGACTAGTGTTGGTTATTTGAGATGACACAAATGAATCCACGTTTAAAACTAGAGGAACTTTGGCCAGTGTTTATAGCTGAAAGGTAAAATCTGTTAATTATTTCAGGCCTTTAAATGGGAGTGAGTTTCTCTGCTAAACTTGGGAGTCGGGATGTTTTTTTACTAAAATACTTTTTTTTGTGTGTGTGTAAGCAGTTTATGAGGAGGAACATAAAGAGCGCTTAACAAAGTGAGATAAACATAGAAACAGAGAAGAGAATAAAAAGAAGAACGAAGAGAGGGACCGTCGCTCATCACCCAGCGGTCCTTTACCTCGACAGCAGGGGGAAGACCTGATTTCCTGAAGATGACAGGAAACACAATAGCAGAGTGTTCTGTCAGCACATCCTTCTCAGAGAGCCAGGTTAATGATTCTGCAGCCACAGCTGAGCTGGAGAGCGGGATGAGCGGTGGGAGGAACGGGGAAGAGAAAGAGGTGGAGGGAGCTGGCACTCAGCTACACTTAGGCCCTCATTACGGCTGTATTAGGAATGATAGTGTGTTTTTGTCATTTTAATTACCTTTAATCTGATGTCTTCATACTCGGGCCGTTCATTAATGAGGCAGAACAAAAACTACATGTCACACGTGTTTAGCTTGTATCCGTGCTATCAGTCACACAGTTAACATGAGAAAAATGTTCAGTGACTTCAAGAAGAGTGCTGCTGCTCAGCAGAAAGTGAAAAACAATTATGGAACTTTTCCCCTTTATTCTCTATTGCATTCTATATATACTCTGTATTAGATCAATTAGCATTAGACTCTGTATTAAAAACTAAAATGATTTTTGGAAACCACTTATCTGAGACCTCTTAAATACAGTGTTTTATTATTTAGCATCATAAAAAATAAACTTAATGGGAACGTTGCTCCACAACAGGGCTGACAAACATAAGGCCTGGGGACCAGAACTGACCTGAAAAAGATTTAAATCAAGCCCACTGTACAGCTTTGGAATATGGCATTTTTCAATTTTTTGCTGTATTTTTATACCTTTTACAGCTTTTCCTCCTGATAAAAACTTCCCTTATAGACATTCATACAACTACAAAGTACTTAAGTAATATACACAATTAAATGCCAGAAAAGTTCCTGTTTTTCACTGTGTTAAAACATTTTTTTTACAGTGGGTCCACAGTTTTTTGTTTTTTTTAACTAGAGCATTTTCTGTAAATTAACAGAAACTTCCTGTGTTATAATAACAGGGCAGTCTGGGCAATAAGCTGCCAATTTTACATATTTCTTGCAATTTAGGCTCAAAGATTCATACTGACTGATTTACAAGAAGAGTATTTCTTTGTTGTGTAAAAAAAATGAGACATACTGTTTATTTTTCTTATATTAAAGCATCACAGGGATTAAAAGTCCAGTTACATTTCTTTACTGAAAGGTCAGTTTCTCCAGCCTGGCCCGCACAAAGAGGGCTGTATGTGGCCAGTGATGTAAAATGAGTTTGACATCCCTGCCCTACAACAGGAGGCAAAAACCACAGCAACATTATGCTTATGCACAGAAATATTCAGTACTATACTGAGTAATTAATTGATGATTTTTCATTTGGTGGGGTTCACTGTTCCTGTAATTGAAGTTTTGTTGTTTTTGATGAATTAATTGGTTCACAGTAAACAGAAATGGGAATATACTACTGTTAGAGTAGTATATGCTAATGAGCCTGTGGTGATCGGGGGTGAGGGGCGCCTACACCCCTCGTCTCAATACCGCGACTCAGTTAAAGTATAAACCAACTGCTGCTTAACAATATTGCTGACTGGTGTGCGGAAACAGGAGGGATCAAAGTTATCATGTAGAGGAGAAAGGTGCCTTTCACCAGGCCCATACAGCCTGTCCACTCCATCTTACCAGCCCATTCAGAGCGGCTACCAACAGCAGCGCTTTAGACACTCCCATCCTCCCACTCCTCACCTTCCTCATTCTACTCTCATTTTTTATTCCTCATCCTTTATTTTCACACTTCCTCTTCCCGCTTTTCCACACTCGTCACTCCTTTGTGAACATAGTATTAAATAATTATTTATTTCCATCAGGAAATCATCTGCATTTCCCTCCCTTCGCATGCTGTCCATCCATCTCTCCATCTGTCACCTGGTGGAGTAATCACATCCACATTTGATAAGGCTGGTTAGGTGGGTCATAAAAAGTTTATGCTTGTGATGCTGGAGTCTCATTTATTATCCCTGCTAATGTAGCAGTTGGGAGTGGGAGGAGGGGGAGGACAGAAAGAGTGCGAGTGGTTGAGAGAGCCACCGCATTAAGGGATCATTACTCCTCTATAGGCTCTGTCCATAGCTTTCAATGCTAGATAGGTACTCTTTATGCTTTATGGCCTTGATGAATCCAGTACCCTCTGTATTTAAGTGTTCAATAGCCACTACGAGTTCGAGACACTTACCTCACAGGAGGTAGTTACCATTCTGTAACCACAACATCACTGCCTTAAGCCCTAATGCTTGTGTGTATTTCCCCTACATTTACTTCAGCATTAACTATGCTGGCTTTTAATTCACATTGGTCAGTTAGAAGAATGATTCATCGCAGTGGACACCACTGATGGTGACTAAACAGACACTGACTTCATGAAAAGTTCTATAGTCTGTTGATTTTTAGGCAGGTTTTTGTGTGATACCACAACTTTACAAGGCTTAACGTCAAACCAGCTGCATTTCCTGGGGGCATGAAGTGTATTAAATAATATGAGGGGTGATGTTTGTTTCTTATTGTGATCAAATCCAATAAAAAATGCAAAAACTAGCAATAAAAGGATCTTAAGAAAAAAGATTATTTGTGTATCCAAATTTCATCACACATCCTCCGGCTGCTGTAAATACTCAGCAACAAAACAATTACACGTTTTCTCCTTTTTCCAAAAAATCCACAATGCGTTGTTGTTTGGGAAATTAAAGAAAATAGAATACAAAATGTCTGTGACCATCTTTTAAAGACAATTAAACATCCGTGCTTTTCACAAGCTCTTGGATTTTACTGGTGCATTTGGCAAAGTTACAAAAAGAAATACGAGGGTACATAGATATCCACAAGGAAACTCACATTCACGCTTTAATGATAAAGTTTCTGTCACCTGGACCCAGAGACTCACATTGTCACAGAGGCGAGATGGACAAACACATTTTTTGCTGACAATGGGGAAAAAAAACAAAATCTTGTCATCCTTATACTTTAAATATAACCAAAACTTTTTCTCATGTTAAGATTGAGATGATTCTAGATTTTAAAAAATAATGATCAAGCAAAAGAGATAAAAATGTATGGTTTGTTTATTTAAAAAAAAATAAAATGACGATAAGGTGCAGATGGGACGGCGAGGGTCTGCGGGTATGTATGAGTTTGTTAGTATTGGGGGGCTGAGGCTACCCAGAGGTATAGATAGTGATAGATTGGCTTGGGAGAACTGCGATGCAGATCCACTCATCAAGATTGATGTTCTGCCATTCTGCTTTAAGTGCAATTAAATTGGCCCCTGTGTTAAAAAGCCCAGCCGATAACGTGGCTGAAGCTGAGATTACGCTACATTTCCCTTGCGCTTTCCTCCACCTGCATTCCTGCCACAGCCACTAAGACATTTGCTTTACATTTTCAGCCCCCGCTGGACAGAAATTTTCATCGGGGAACATCCTGACCCATTCATCAGCACTGATTTACAACTTTACATACAGCCTCTGTTTTTTTTCCATATAGCCCACAAAGTAGTTTTTCAATCAATGCCCCCTAAAAGTTTTTAATCACTTTCTGGTTGTTGCCTTACCACAGAATTGATCAATTGTACATTAGTGCATGTTTAATGTGTAATAATGTACGCTCATTACTGAGGGGAAGGAAGTTTAATGTCTTCATGAACAATTCTAACATAACTCATCTCTCGCAGTCAAGTTGACAAGCCCGTCTATTTAGCCATAAAGCAATATTCTGAACTAAGTACAAGGTCACTGCTTGTTTTCACTTCTGCAGCAGTGAACACTGACTACTCACAGATACACTTTTGATCAAAACTGTGTACTCTGGAAAATCGCTCTTACTTGTCCAACAGCATGCACGCTCAATGATGTTCTCATTTTTCCGCTAAATGGGAATATTTGCAATAATTCAAATTGAATGTCGATCACAGGCCAATCCATCTCTCTTTCTGTCCCAGCCTCCATTCTGCCACAGGCCTCACCCACCTCTGTCAGTGTCAAGTTGTTAACCCCATGTCAACAGTGGCGCAGGGCGTATTTGGACCCGGTTGATGGATGGGTCTTGGTGGACTTGTCCCACACAAACATATTCTCAGCGTCAGCTGAGAGAGGTGTAGCGCGCGTGTGTGTCAAACCCTCCACCCACACACATACACACGTCCTTCCCTGATCAAGTCTCCGAACTCAGGCAGTATGGTGCCCCTCTGTGTCACCTACTGACACCCAGCGTCTCCAGTTTAGACCCAGATGGGAGGAGCACTGACCCCACTGTCACAAACAAGGGAAAAGATTTTTTTCTCCTCCAAATGCTAAACTTGACCCATGTCCTTTGCATTACTACATTTTGCTTGTGAGGGCTTGACATCCTGTCCCCTTAACAAACCACTAAAATGAACATTGCCAGTTCTCTCCAAGGAAAACATGTAATAATCAAGGGGAGGACCATTACAAATTAGCACGATTATTTCTTTTGTCATCATAATAAGCATTTCTCTTATCACTTATTGCAGTTGTGATCCTTTTTTATATGTAAATGTGTAGGTTTTTGCAGAAATTATAGTTTAAGATAAACTTCTATTGACACTTTAAGTTTTACTGATTTGTGAATGGTGTGAGAGAATTAAAAACAAAATTGTAAAAGCAATCATCATAAAACAAAAATTACATAATAAAAATAAGCTCAGAGAAACTCTTAATCTAAAACATAAGCCTACTATCAAATTGATATATCTCTTTCATGCAAACAAAACAGAAAAAACAGCTGCAACAGTACAACACCCTGTGCTACTGAACACATGGTTTGGGGCAGAGATGGCATCGGGACATGACTGATCACTCATCAATATCACGAGTTCATCCAGCAACATTAGTCATCTGTGCTGCATCCTGTCACTCCACACAGCTGCTTGCCGTCTCTCCCCTCCACCTCTCATTTTTCTCTTTCTGCCCAACTTTCTCTGTTCTTTTTATACCCCTCACCAAATGTGCCCAGCTTCTAAAGCATTCCTGTCATGGTTTTATGGAGGCTGAGGGTGAAAATAGGGTAAATAAAAAGGAGGAGAAGAGAGTGCTGCGGCTCGTACGTAGGCGGGCGAGTTCAGATACATGTCATTTGTTCTCTTTTTGCTTTTTGGAGCGGGGGGTTGTCATAATGTGTTGCGTTGTCTACTATGACTGGGAGGGTCAGATTAACCAGGATTCTCTCTTTGCTTTGGTCCCCTCACAGGGCACAATGACAGAGGCGATCCATCACTTCTGTCCCTAGCAGAGTGGGGGTCAGTGGGGGTGGAGGCCATAAGGCTGGCTCTGGCTCTGGCTGGCTGATGGAGGGTTGTGGGGAACAGGATGGGCCTGGTTAAACTTTAACTAGCTCTCATCCTACACACTGAAGACTGCATTAAGACACCATTCTCTCCTGTGGGAGACTCTGATGTTTCGTCAGCCTGGGATACATGACCCCCCGCCCACTGGGACCCCATCTCGCCCACTCACGGCCTGGCGCCCACCTGCTTCCATATGGATCACCAAACTTTTGGCCAAAGTGTGGGAAGTAAAGAAGAAACATGGCTCTGAGGTCCCGTCTTGACGTATATAGAGCAATTGGCTATATTAACCTAGCCCTCTGCACGCGCCATACAGCCCTCTGATATACTAACCATGACTTCATATTCAAAACAGTGTTGCCTCCTTGGCTGTGGCATTGTCACAACCAGTGTCAACACATTTTCACAGTGGATCAATAGCAGTAGTCAGGGGTTAGTCCTGGGGACACCGTGGTTACGCTTTGAAAAATGATGGGTGGGCTTTTGATAGTCATTTAATACACAGTTGCACACTTTGATGGAGTTTGGCAAAAGCTTCTCCCTGGTGAGTTAACAATGCGTACTGAAAATCATATTTCCATGGCGGCCCATTCAATCTTATCCCCCTGTTCCAGGAAAAATTGCAGTGACAAATGGGATGTGAGCGCACTCTGGGTGGCTGTGGGTCACATCAGGTGCAGAGCAGGTTGGAGGTGTTATAACCCAATGTGTTCCTGTTCACTGGTCCAATCATCTTCATTGATTGAGCCAATGATTGAGAGGGTCCTACCCTTATTTTATGAACAGGAGGAGTTGAAGGTTGAAGTGGATAAAGCATGAAGGAAAATGGTGACTACAGAATACAGGAGTATAATCTCCTCGCTTACTGTTTTAGGCGTTTGCCTCCACATTACCATTTTTGTCACTTGTTTTTGAAGTGGATTAGCCTGTATTTGTGCATTAAAACCATTAAAACCATGATAGTGTGAGTCATGTGACAGCCTGATTAAATTAGTTCTGATGATGTGACCTGGCACTCCATGTATACTTAATATTGCAGTAATTTCTGCCCAGTTGACAGGGAGAGAGTGAGGCGGTGACACTCTGAGGCAAAGGGACAGGGGCATGACATTTGGAAAGTGGTTGAGTGAGAGGGGGAGTAGACATTTTGAAGAAAAACATGAGGGACAAGGAAGGCGTAAGGTGCTGCTGGATGGAGGATAGCAGAAGTGAGAGGCTTGAAGTGAGAAGGAGGGGAGCTGGGGAGCTGTCCATTTGTACAAACCTAAGAATCTGTCATGTGTCGGTTTGTGTTTTCTTCACTGCAACGCTGAGGTGGTTTTGACAGCCCGGACTTTCTCTCCCCCATCCATGCTGCAAATGACATTACGGAAATTGTGTTTGCAGCGTTGCCTAGGCCAGGGACTCCTGGGAAACTGGCTAGGTCACAGAGGTCAGGTAGAGCGGCGGGAAGAGCTTGAGAAACAGGAGCAGGTAAATAGTGAGAGGAAGAAAGCAGGTCAGAATGAACAGGAGAAGGACAAAATTTATAACGTTAAAAAACTGTAAATAAAAAAAACAAATAAATAAAAATACAAATATTCAGAAGAAATACAGTCTTAAAAACAGGTTGAACCATTATAAAGATTTTTTTAAAAGCAATTTCACACAAAAAGTGCAGAGACCCCATTTTTTTCTTAGCCAGACGTTAACTCACCTGGGCTGAGATGTACAGGAATGACTCCTTCCAGCATATATACACAGCTGTGTCTAAGATTTGCTACTCTTAGTCTCTCCGGGCATGCTCAGCCCTTAAATATTTCAGTAGCAGAAATGAACTACTCTCTCAGGGGGTCAATCCTGTGCCTGATTGCCCTGGTCTGGGGTTTATTTCCTGGGTGCATCTGGGTCGACCTGGGCCAGACTATGGTCTCCACTTTGCGGGTCTATAGATCCCCAGCATTCACTAACAAGGACCAAGGGAGCAGCAGGACCAAAGCTCCTCTGTAAAGCACAATTACAAGGTAAAGGCAGGATTTTGTGCTGTTATATGTGTGATTTTCCCTTTTACAGCTCACAATCAATCTTTAAAGAGCCACTGAATATTAACTGGATTTGTAGGAGCAGAGTGTCAACTCCCATGAGTGTAAGCTTGAGGCACAAGGTTTAGCGACAGTGAGGATGGAGGGGGGGCCGGGGAGTGTTTGCAAGTTGGGGGTAGAATGTTTAACATGAGGTTTATATGCAAAAAGTGGATTTAGTCAATTATAATTACAATCATTCACCACAGGGAGGACAACCAGGGTAATTGTAGTCTTAGCACCCCCCTTGAAGCCACTACAGTAACAGTGCATTACAATGGGACACATACTGGTGCAAGAAGGATGGGGACAAAATATCGGGAGTACAGATTTTACAGATTTTAGAATTTAAACATTAGTAAAATCACAGATCTGTAACTTCAGTTGCTGATTAATAACATTAGCTACAACAGAGGCCCTTGTCTGGTCCCTCATATGGCCTCTTCAACCCCAAAGCACAGCCTAGGCCCTGAAGCAGGCCCAAGGTAACTCTCAAGACCTTAACCCCCTGCCAAGCAATCCTTTTGTCACTGCACTGCCTGCCACTGATTAATGGATGTAGTCTTGTGATCAGAAGACTGGGATGTGACTGAGGTCCTGATCTTTCTGTGTCTGGGAGCTAAGATAGGTCTAGTGGACTGAGACAGATTAGGCCTTGATGCTGACCCCTATAGAGAGAACTCTGGGGTGGAGGAGCATGCCAGGGGGCCTGGGGATAATAGGACCCCTCTCTCACCTTTTAAAAGAGAACATGTTTATAGCTACTTAGAGGAAATTGATTTGATTGTGCCAGAAACGTATGTGTGAACACCTCTTGGCACTTTTATTGGCTATTTGTCTTTTAAGTCACAGCTGGAGAAATTTATGCCCACATAGGGGTTTAGGAGAGTGGGTGGATTGGCTGCATGCTTGTGTGTTTAAGAGAGTAAATATTAAAATGTGTGAGCACATACATGCATGTGTACATGTGGGTGCCATACATGAAAGCAGGTCACAATAAGCGATGCACTGAAGGTGCACTTTAACTCTGTGTCCATCATTAAGCATCAACCCCAGTGACGAAAAGCACATAATGGAGGCACTGGTGGAAATAAAACAACAAGATTTGTTGGAACACATTAATTCTCTGAATTGATGTCAACAGGCAGCTACTTTTCCCTGTTCATGTTTCCATGCTCCTGTCCCTGCTATTAAATGACAAATGTTGGAACACTGCCGTTCAGTCTGTGGGAATGTTTTAGGATTTTTCAAGCGCTGACTCATTCAATACATTCAATCTGCAACTTCCTTTTTCATAACAGACATGTGGCACCATTTTTGTTTACTATACAGGGACACATCATACCCACTCCTCCTGTCATCTCATCTCATTGTGTCAGTGCTCAGTACTACATATACTAGATTTTTTTAACTTTTCACTTAGTTCTGTTTTACATGTAACTCGTGAAATTTTTCCAAGTGGAAATATTGCAAACTCTGTGTTTGTTAGAGTGGCATGGATAGTGTTTGTTAGATTAATAATTCTCACATGTGAATGTGAACAAAAATGGCTGTCTCTATGCATCAGCCTTGTGTGTGTTCAGCAGCATGGTCAGGGTGTAACCTGCTTCTTGCTTAATGTAGGTGAGGGTCAGCTTCACAGACCAATTACATCCTTCAGGATGATTATATCTAGCTAAAAGACTTCCTGTGTAGTTATTTATTGTGATTTTGCTTAGTTGTTTATTAAGGTTATTCAACTACTGCCATCAATATAAAATAGAAAAAGAGGGAAAACGGCCAGCAGAGGTACAATAATGAGCTCTGAATGTAAAATAATAATAACATGCACCAAGGATCTATGTCATCAGAGCACATTACATTTTTTGTGAGTGATGTCATAGTAAAGTGAAAGAGCTTGTGTGGCGAGATGGTAGGATGATGGATTGAAAGAGTGCAGATGACGAGCGTGGACTCTAGGGGGAAAACACAGAAAGACAGTGGTTGCTTAAAACAGCCTAATCTATGCAAATGAAAGAATTGTATCTAATGGTAATTGATTTACTTTGATACATGCATTCACAGCTAAAGTTGTAACGCGCTGATGTACAGTCCATCCACCTCAGCTGCATTAAGACAAATCAAATTCATCTGCCAAATGTTTCTTTCTCTGCTGCCATCCATCAGCCTCATTGCATCACCGCTGACAAAACCAGTATGTGTTTGTTGCAGGCTGCATGTGTGTCCTTGCACGTGTCTGTGTGGATTTAGCGTTCACATTTTACATAATACTCATTTTAAATGTTTCTACACAAATCCCAGATTTCAACTCACTGCACACATGAAAAGTAGTCAAACAAAAAGAGACAGAGAGCAACAAACAAATATTTGTGATCTAATGTCTTTCATCAACTTTTATATGGATATGTTTAGTTGCTATTTATTTGTATGTAGTATTGGCTCTATTATGTTACAGTTAAAAGGGCTACGAGCTTGTGTTTATGTTAATGATGACATGTGTTTGTAAGTATGCCTTTACACTGGGGCTCAAATCTATTTAAGCCATAGTGTATGTTAATGTTAGTGTGTGTGTGTGTGTGTGTGTGTGTGTGTGTGTGTGTGTGTGTGTGTGTGTGTGTGTGAGAGAGAGAGAGAGAGGGAGAGAGAGAGAGAGAAGACAGAGAGAGTTATTTGGCCATCCCCAGGGGGACAGGGCTTCTGCTCCTCTCTCTTAGGTAATGGAAGCAATGTGTCCATAATCCCAGTGAATGGCTAATAAAAGAGAGTAGCGCCTTGGGCCTGTTCCCTCAGCAATATTATGGCTGGGTATTAAACTGAGTGCTTGTGTAATACTGTCAAGTCACTGTTTTCTCAAACACATTTCATGTGCACTTCATTTATTCATTCTGTTCTTGCTTATCTCCTTATTTGCAAATGAAATCAGAAGTGTTCTTTATGGCGGGATATTGTTTTCATCGATGTGAAAGCTGTTTGTAAAATCTTGGATGTGTGAATCATCAAATCGCTGGCGCTGAATCCTTCGAGTCACCCGAGGCACTTGTGAACGCCGCCTTAATGGAATCCAAACGCTGCTTGAATACTAATAAGCCATGACACCTAACCCGCAGCCCTCCACCCGATACCCCTGTGCTCTCTTTAAACACTCTTTAATGGCTGTGTTAGTGTTATACAAGACGCTCATTAGACACTTTAATTGGTTTGGTTCGTCTTGACAGCATTGTTGATTGGCTGAGCCGGACTACAAAGTTAGTGTGGTGGTTTGTGGGGGGTCAGTAGTAGGGTGCTGTTGTTGACTAATTTGGTCATAGTGGACCCAGAGTCCAGGCAGAGGTGGTGATTAGGATGGGCGTTGGCTGGGGAGGTCTCCTTGTGGCAACATGAGGTCATACTGTCCTGTGACTTACTTGCGAGGTTTATGAACATCAAGGACGGGATGAACTCTGTGTGTAGTAAACAGCAGACAGCTGAGTTTTTAAATGAGCAACCCGTGGTTTGTATTGATTGTAGCAGTCTGTGGGGATGATGTCACTTTGCCTGGATCTGTTATCATGGCTGTTATTGGTGTTTGGAGAGGTGCGGTTTTGATGATTTCTGACATCAGTGGTTTATAGATCAAAATTAAAAGGTAAGTCCAGCTGTATGTAATACAGTCTGTTGTGTTACAGGAAAATACTCTAGCATGCATGGAAAAAGGTTAGATGAAAGCCATGTTAAGGAACTGAATGTAATATAGGATTTGGCAAAAGACTACAAGTTCCATTTCTTTGTTGATTTTCTTAACAACTTATCTAACAGAGACACACAGTGTGGTTGAAAGCTAACCCTGCTGTCTTAGAGCAAGAGACAGGGGAGAATCTGCACAGATAGCCAGCACAGCTAGTACAGAAAAACAGATCATTCTCACTCACTTTCACAATTAAAATGACCAATTAATCTAACTTTGGGAGGAACCCGGAGAAGCCGAAGGAAACCCATGCAGGCACAGGAAGAACTTACAGACCATATATGGAAAAGCCCCAGACAGTAGTAACCGATGCATCAACAGATATAACAAAGCTCCTGCATGGGATGTACCATCGACAGTTAGAAGAAGAAGTTCTACCACTGACTAGAAAAGGCTAGCCTGGTAGATTAAGTTGGCTATGGTAGACATCTTCCTCCATAAAGGCAGGAGTCAACAGGACCCAGGAAGTAGACTGTGCAAAGGTGTCCCGGGGACTACCCAACACACAGTAGCAGGATGTAAGATGCAAGCTGGGACAGCTTACACTGACAGGCACAGCCAAAAGGCTGAGATAGTGTACAGGATCGTCTGTGCAACATATAGACTAGAAATCACCAAGTTTTGATGGTAGACACCTCCAGTGGGGTTGAGAACAATAGGGCTCAGGTTCTATGGGACTTTGGGTTCCAGACAGACAAGCAGCTGCTTGCCAGTCAACCACAGCTGTGTTTGGTGTGGCAATCCCAACACACAACAACATCAGGAAGGGGAAGCACGAAACACCAGAGAAGTTCCAGGGGCTGAAGGAACAACTGCAGCAGATGTGGAAGGTAAAGTCCAAAGTGGTCCCGGTGGTAATGGGAGCATTAGGAGCTGTAATCACCAAACTGGAAGAGTGGCTCCCGCAGACTTCAGGCACATCATCAAAGGTCTCTGTCCAGAAGAGTACAAGCCGTCCTAAGTACTACACAAAACCCTCAACCTCCGAGGCCTCTGGTAGAGGACCTTAGCTTGAAGAACCCACAAGAACACAAATACTGTGTTTTTAATGTTTTAAAAGTAAAATTCTCAATCAACAAAGGGTATGTGCTGTTCAGGTATTCTTGCCCATTGTGGGTATTAAATCATCTGTGCTGCTGATCCTGTCCTTTGTACAGACCGGGAAAACATATGGACTGAGGCAAAATTAACATTTTTACAGAAACCATTTTTCTTGAGTGGTTGATTTAACGATATCTGCACTTTTCAAGCTGTAACCAGTCAAAGAGTGGGCTATTAAAAAAAAGTCCTATTACCAAACTGAGTACCTACAGTACAGGCACAATCCAGACACTGTATTACTTTCTGTGGCTATCTGAGACACGATCCTCTTTTTACTATTCATCTTTGATCAAACTATAAAAGGAGTGAATGAAGGAGCGGGGTCCAGTCATCCCTCTGCCCATTCACTGAACTGTCCCAGCCTGTAATTATGATTGATTTGGGTCTGGGGCATATATTGCTTGGTGAGCCTATTCTTGCCATACTTCATCACCGGGCATAGCTAAATGCTTTAAAAGAATTGATTTGTGTGAATTACAACATGGAATCGGACCTCTCACCTGTCTGCAGGGTGCTCTGAGAGAGCCTGCATGTGTGTGTAAGTAAGTGAATGTGTGTCAGAGAGAGAAGGTAAAGACAGATCTCACCTCCACATATCATAACACTCGGCTCCCCCTCCCTTCTTTTTGCCCACTCTCCGCTCCCACCATCATCTCCATCCCATCGATTTGCCCCATAAAAGGTGTTTAATTCAATCAAGAGGAAAGTGAGTGCCTGTTTTTCTGGATCCTTGTCGATAGCGGTATAATCAATTAGAGTGAACCTATACCTCCCTTTCTGTCTCACACATTCACTTTCTAAATCAGTTTCTAAAAACTAGTCTCTGTCTGTTTACTGGCTACTACAGATATACCAAAACACAAGAAACCCACTAATGAAAATAATGAAATTCAACCTAAAAAAACATAAAATTCTTATTAAAATGTGAGTTAACTTAAAGTTTACACTCAGGATGTTTTTCATTAAATAATTCTTTTAATTAAAAATATATATAAATATATAATAATTTAAACAGATAACTCCTTATGGTTTCAGATTTGCTGTTTGGCTCCAACCTCTTTTGCTCTCCACATCAATTATTCACCTGCATGGATAGCAGGTCTGCAGGAACATAATTGGTCAATCTTACTAACTGGACCCAAATGAAAACCAGTAAGCTCAAAGTAACAAGTATGTTGGACATTGCCTTCAAATTTTGCCTACAAATATGCACATATCTACATATTAATTTTCAAATGACTTCAAGGCTAATGAATCATGTTTATACAGTTATGTGAAAAAGGACTCTAGGCAGTCCTATGAAAAACTAAGTACAATCTTACTGCTTCTCTAGTAATTAAGGGGTAAGTAGCAACCAGGTGCTGCTAATCAAATGCACTTGATAAACTGATCATTAGCAAGTGTCAGCACCTTTATAAAAGCTGAAGTTCGGGCAATTAGATTCAAGTGTGTCTGCTCCAGCACACTTGCACTATTAACACAATGCAAGTGTGCTGCACAGTGTTAACACAGTTATTATCTGAGAAGATATTGCGTTATCTTCTCAGGAGTGGACAGCAAATGTACCTCAAATTCAGTACAATTCTCAGAAATACTGCAACAAAAAAAAAAAAACTCAGACTCTACAGGCCTCAGTTAGCAATGTTAAAATTAATACAATTACAATTCGAAAAAGACTGAACAAGCATGAGTTTTTTGGAATGATAGACAGAAAAAAAAGCTTCATTTCTTCATATCTCATACCAACTGTCAAGCATGCAGCTGGAGGGGTGATGATTTCAGCTTGCTTTGCAGCCACAGACCTGGGCACCTTGCAGTCATTAAGTTGGCATGAACTCTTCTGTATACTAAAGTATTATACAGTTAAATGTGAGACCATTTGTCATCTGTCTAGAGTCAGACAATACTGTATTATTGTAGGGTCTTTACTTTACAATGTTAAGTGCCTGGAGGCAACTGCTGTTGTGATCTGGCTCTATATAAACAGCACTGAATTGAATTGAAATTTTAAAGCTAACATTTGACTGTAGCTAAAACCCAAATTGGCCCAAACTGAGTTATGTAACAGGACAATGATCAAAGTGTCAAAGTCCTGACCTCAACCCTGTTTAAGTGCTGTGGTAGGACCTTAGCGCTCGTCAAAAGTCATTTTCATGTGGGTAAAGGTTAAGAGAGACTGATAAAGTCATACAGAAAATAATTACTTCAGGCTAATGCTGCTAAATATGGTTCTACATGCTACTGAATCGTGGGATGTACTTTTGTACATGTAGTTTTTCACTTCACACAGTCCCATGAAATGTTTCTTTAACGTGACATGTTCAGTTAAATGATCAATTATTAATTTCTGGCTGTCTTTCACAGTGTGTCTTTTGTCCTGTCTGTCAGTCCCCAAACAGCATGGTTCTGCCTTCTTCCTGTAAAAAGGGAGTTTTTCTTTCCCATTGTTGCCAATCACTTGCTCATAGGAGGTCATCGGATTTTGGGAGTTTTCTCTATTATTGTAGGGTCCTTACCTTACAGTATAAAGCGCCTTGAAGCGACTGCTGTTGTTGGCACTATATAAATAAAATTAAATTGAACTGATTTAATTAATTCAACTTAAGTCACATCAATGTCAAAAGATTAATTGACAAGCACTAAGCTATGTTTTTCTTGATTAACCAATTTGGTTTTATCCTTTTGTTATACATAAGCAATATGTCTAGCCTGAATAGAAGAACAAACAAAAAAACAAAAAACAAAACAGATATGCTACTCTGGCTAAAAAAAGAAGCCACACTTCTTTGCTAAGCTTTAGAAACAAAGACAGCCAACTTATAACCACCAAAACTATTAACAATTTCATTGTGTCAAAATTGGTGCACCGATGGAATTCTGGATTTTTAACTGACATTTCATTAAGGCTAAATATTCATAACTACGACAATAAACAACTCCTCTGCGTCTCCTAATTCACACAGCTGGTATACTGATAACGGTACTACCATTTCCATTTCCTTTGAGGAAGGCATCTCTTGCAGCATCTATTCTCTGAGCTCCATGGATCAAGTATTTCTACACATAACACACACACATAACACACACACTTCTGCTGGTCTGTTGCAATACTGTATGTTGCAGGTCCATGGGTACCAACAGTGAATTTAACACACTCGAGCGAGGAAATACACAACACCTAACCACTAGACAATAAAGGGAATGAAGAAATAAAAGGTCCGATTCATCAAAATCACCAAAGACTCTACCACCCAGTAAATTAAACAATATTTCATAATCACTCTGACAATGAGACAAGAGACAGCAATTTGGGCTGAGAGCTTCTTCGCAGTGGAGGAGGACACACAAATACACACACATACGCACATAATTATCAGAGCGGACATGCTCTAGAGGCCCCAGACACTCCCCTCGTACCTGCCCAATCAACTGTCCAACAACAGACACCCACCCAGCCTTCATTTATCTTGTCTGTGAGCGTATGTGTGTGTATCAAGCTAATTACCACCATGAACCATCCCACACAGAGACCTAACCCAGACATTGTGGCGCTGTCCAGGGACATGGGAGGTGGGTAATTAGCCTTCCATTATTACAACACACACACACACACACACACACAAACACACATGGAAACAGACACACACTGAACATTGAGTGGAGAGGTAGTAGGAGGGTTGGGAGGTTGTGTTTTAGGACTGTTTTGGTTCTAAGGACACTGTAGGAGGTCATAGTTGACAATCTGTAAACTGGTGAACAGCTGGGCTCTGGAATGGAGCTTCAGTTATAAGACTTGCCCATTCAACCCACCCGACATCACGCTAAAAGAAGAAATATTGCACATTTTTTAAAAAGCTGATATTCAGTGTGTTGTCTATTCTTGTCTATTTTTTATTACATCCTTTTAAAATGAATTTCTCTTCAAAACTGGGCGAAAACATTATTGCAAAATTAAGTTTAAAAGACTTTAAAACGGTTACATCAAATGTCAAGATTGCAAAATGTTTTTAACTATTAGATTCTCCATTTAGATTACAAATATCTCACACTGTGAGGACGTTAACCTCCACGAGTCTCCACACTAAAATCTTTTCTAGTCATTTAAAGGCAAAAAAAAGAAAGATGTATAAGTCAATATATTATTAAATCAGCAGTGTGCATACTCCATAATTTTCTCCTTGTCACATACTGTTAGTTTTGGATTGGTTGCAGCAATAATTGTGTTTATACTATAATTGTCATAATTGTGTCCAATTACATGGTTATTGTTCTTCTGTCTGAATGGAGAGTAGATAGAGGAGGATGCAGAAAATGAGACATTAGTCATCTGCACCAGCCAACAACAACACATACAGAACTCTGCTCTCCAAGAAAAATCCACTTTGCCAAAGCTAACGCCACCTGGGGGCCATGCACGGAGCACAGGGAAAAGGTGCAGGTGGGCCGAAGGTGTAAAACCTCTCATAATTCCAAGCTGGCCCAAAAAGTACTCCATTCCAGCACTGGTCCAGCTGTTGTCTGGGGGTGTATAATTGTGTCAAAACCTTCTATTCCCCTCCATGAGTGCCCCTCTAAAGCAGTTAGACACCCCCCTCCCCCAAATGGTCCTGGGCATCATCATTTTCCAGCAACCATCCATCTTCGGCCTGCAATTAATTCTCTTCATTTCCAAGCACAGGCCATAAATCCTGGCACACTTAATTAATTTCACGGCCAACGCGGGGCTCCCGTAAAGCGGGGATTGTTCTCGCAAAAGCCCATATTAATTATGCTATTTTACAGCCATCTCATTGAAGGCTGTGTTTCATCTTTCATAATTACATTTTCAACAACAACAGGGGCAACAAAAGGAGTCTAATTATGGATTTGGCGGCACACTCCCTTGTAATAAGTCAATGTTAGCATCAAGCTCACATCGCGGTGCTAAGGCGCTCCGACGCATGGTGTAGAGTAGGCCTGCAGAATCACTGCGAGCCTCCATGTTTTATTATGGCTCGAGTAACAATGATTTTAGCTGAGAGGACGATCATAACACTGAGCATATTGAAAGTATTTGGAGGCCTGCTGGCGTAAATCGTGTTGATGAAGTTAGAAGAGATTATTGTCATATTGAGGCTCTGCTGATCATTACTCTTGGTCTCTGCAGTGGAGCTTGTCAGCTGCTCTGCTGATGTTCACGCAACACACAAGTGTTTCTCATGTGTCTAAAAGGTGTTTATGGGCCACAGAGAAATGCCACATACCGGTCAGATTAAAAGGCTAAAAATACACTGGCAGCGCCATTTGTTCATAAGATTGTGTTCGCTTATTTAAACAGCGTGACACCAGAAAAAAGATCAACAGTGTGATTTTCATCCGCAGGCCTTGCCTCACGCTCCCTGCTGTTGCACTTTTCCTCCGGTCTGTGCTACAGGTCACCACCCAGTCGGGATGGGTGACGGCGATTGTGTTAACAGCCACCTACGCACTTCGTTCAGCCTTCCACCCACACGCTGCTGGAGCTGAGCAGTAATAATATACTCAAACACATTCCCTTAACACAGGACCTGCCATAAGTATGCCGTGATGCATGGGCTGTCACGGCTGCCTGGTTGGTGGTGAAGTTAAAACTGCACTTGTTAAGTCAAGATGATAGGGCATCACCTCTGACAGGCTTTTATTCTTCACCATTAAGCGGCTGAAACTACTTATCAGTTTATCCTTTAGTTAAACAATAAAAAAGTGCTAATATTATAATCATTTATAAAATCATAATCATTCTATTTCAGCTTCTCCTACATCAAGATTTAGCTTTTGGATTACTGGTCAGACAAAACTAGCAATGTGAAGGCGCTACATTAAAGAACAGGCTCATAATCTATCATGTCTGTATTAAATCTTTAGCTAAGTACCACTGACGCAGGTTTTTAACTTAAGTAAGGGCAGACTGGGGAAGAAAAAAAAGATTTTTTTCAGTATTTTCACATTTTAGAGACAGAAATATTTAAGCTGAAAGTAAACAGAATTTTCTTCATGAATAAAAATAATCATTTATTTCAGGCCAACGTGACACCCAATTCTTATTAAACACATACAGAATAGTAACAAATGTACAGTGAACATGCATCAAAAACGTAACTAAACATGCAGTGGCACCTTGTTCAGTCCACTCTTTTTCTAGAAATGAAAAAAAGGACACAAAAAGTCACACAGATCATTGTTTAGATTTTGAGAACCCCACTGTGTGTCTGTGCACTTATCAAAAGAAAGACAAAAACACTGAATTTGTGATAGGGACGCTGGTAATAATGGCTGCCTGGCTGACCTGAGAGTGCAGCTATGTCACCTCTGATCAGTGGTGTTACAGTCCACTGCCAGATAGTCCTTTCACTTCCTATTTGGCTCCTCACACTGAGAGTCTGTGTGCAATGGCAAGAGCCATAAGTCCTTTGACAGCGACCTTGAGTGTGTGTGTGTGTGTGTGTGTGTGCTCATCCATGTGCAACAATTACCAGCATCGTTGCCTGTGTGTTTGTGTGTCTGTCTATGTGTGTGCGTGATATCCCCCTCACCCCCTTTCTTTTCCAAGGCCATTGGTGATCAGTGGAGGTTAAAAGTTACAAATCACCCCACCCCCCCCTTGTCTGCACTCCACCCCACCTCCTCCTCCTCCTCCTCTAGTCTTCTCCACCTGTCCTCATGCTCACCCAGAAAGGGCCTCTTGGGGCCTGAGGTCTCATTCATATTTGGAACCAGGGCTCCTGTTGAGGGTCTGCAGCGGATGAGAGGCAGTGGAGGGCAATTACTCCTCTGCTTTAATTGGCATTATCATTTTAGCAGGCTGACAGAGATGGATCACCCAGCAGGACGCAGCGCGGCAAGGGAGAGGGTGTTGGCCTGGTGGACATGATAGGAGAGAGGATAAGAGGAGAAGATAGTGTAGGTGGAGAACAAGAGCAGAAAATGAAGGGTAGAAGCAAGGAAATAAATCTGATGCCAACACCAGCTGAACTACTTGAACAAATCACCCCCATTACACTAGAAAGCTCTGTAAAGGAATTGTGTGGGCCAGTAGCTCTCTGTGTCTGTGTGAGGATGAGCTAGTCTTCGTAAATGTGTGGCTGAATTTTATGCCCGTGTGTGAAGGGTGAAAGAGCACGGGAGGGGGGAGGAGGTGTATTAGTGTAACCCAGCGTGAAGCCTGGCGCGGGCCTAACGAGCAGCATTGCTGTGGCTTCATAACTCAGCTCCTGTAAAGCTGTCAGTAGAATTAAGAGGCACCCATTATAGGTGCCCATATGAGTGCCTCAATGCAAAATACCAGTCTTCTCCCTGCGGAGCCAGCGGCGGCATATAATTTTAGATACTTAGTGAATCATCTTCAAAGACAGAGTCGAGCTTTATCGGCTCCGTTGTTACAGATTCTGCATTAAGTACACATTTTTATGCAGTTTCATTTGAGCTTTTCCAACCTTGTCTTTGCTGTTTTTTTTCTTTCAGAACAGATTCACAGGTCTGCCATCTCAGAATATCCCAAGATCCCAACAATCCCCAGAGGCTGAACCAGACAACATGCCACAGAAACACAGTGATGGATCGATGAAAAATTATTATGAAGCTGTCCAACCTGAATTATTGTTCTGTCTGTTGATAATCCCTTATGTGTCTCTTCTGGCATCCAACGAAATCTGTCAGTCTGACTGAAAAAAAAAACAAGGGACGGTTCATGGGAGATGATGAAGTGAGTGGAACGGAGGATGTGGGCCCCTCACTTCCCGCCTCTTTTAGGGAAGGAATATACTTGAAGGGAATGATGCTGCTCTCTCTCTCTCACTCTCTTTCTCTCTCTCTACCCTGATATGAAAAATGAAAACTATAAGGGAGACAATAATAAAAATAGCAGTATGAGTGGACAGGCCAGAGCAGTCCATTACTCACAGCTACTTTGGGCTGCGTGGTAAAAATGTGCTGCTCACTGCAAAAGCATGCATCACCGCCGGCCCAAAACAAATGGGCTGTCTCCAACGTATTTACCTCCAATTGTTCAAGCATTTGTAGGGAGAGCTACGGCCTGTCCAGACAACTCAGGCCTGTCCGCCTGCAGGACAACAGAGTGGGTTATTGGGAGATATGATGAGAGTGCCATGCAGGAAATGTATATAAAAGATCGGAATCTGGGAGAATCCTAAAAAAGTTTAGTTTAAACAAAAAAGAATATGGGATGTAATGATAGTTAAACTAAATAAACTTGTTAGTCTTCTTTGCTGAGCTCTTCCATTACTACTTGTAAGTCATTTATTTCAGCCAAAATATCAGACTTTTGCTTCTGCTAGGTTTACTGTTAGTGTAAGTAGATTGCTGGTTATCAAAATCTTGTGATCGAAAGGAGGGAAGTAAATGATGCAAATGCGATCATTGCTGGAAAAATCTTGGGCCTTATCCAGATCTACAAGTGGTTATTAACTCTTCCAACTAAAACATGTAAAACAGTAAATGTGTCCTTCAGTCACTGGGAATTAGGGGAAGAGAATGACAGTGAACATGTTTTGAAATCTGTCAGCATGATGATATTACTTCCTATATTCATTTGTCTAAACAGCAAGATTATTGACCTGGAAAGACAAGCAGATCCTCCTCAGAGTTGTTGTTATTTTGTCTTTTTATCATTACAGAGGAGTATTAGTCTCATGGCTACAGATCTGTTTGTTTTCTCTCTGAAGCCACTGATGATTTTGGAAAGTGAGACGGGAAAAAAAGGGGGTGGGGTGGGGGGTGCATAAACAGAGCAAAGGAGACAGAAGGACGAGGGAGTAGGATTCACACAAACTACAAATTCAACCCCCGACCCCCACCCCCCTACCAGATTCTACACTAATGACTGAAGTTTGAGTGTCCCTGGGAGGCTTTGACTGGAGCCCGTCAATGGTGGATAATAATTTCATTTGGCCGGTTGTTTTAGACACTTATCTTTCTATTCTTGATCATTTTGGATTTAAAGGGGCAATCAGAACAACACAGGACCCCCGCAGAGCTTGGGGCTGGGATCTGAGCCAGCTTCAGCGTGCAGCTTTACAGCTCGGCATTTCCCATATCCTGGTGTGATACAGCTGTGCTTAATGACAGAGCCCCACTTTTAAACAGCTCTCCCGATTAAGATGGCTCTCCACGTCGCTACTGTTTATCTCCAGTGCAGTCGTTAGCTGGGATGGGCCCGCTAATGATGAGTAGTTTACAATATGGCACTCCGGCATAATCGGCCTCCTGTCATCGTTCCATGACAGAAAGGATCCTAGCAAGCTCAAGCCTATAGCTTTTTTACCCACCATCCCTACAGAAGGCAGCAGATTTAGAGAGCATCACAGTGATAAACAGGAATGAGTAAACCTATTTTCACTTCATGATGATCTGTCCTTAAGTATGTCAAGGCACTGCCTGATGATAAGTAAGTCAAATAATGTGCTGGAAGGCAAACCAGCAGTCAGTGAAAAGCCCCTTTACTGTTTCTAACCCATTCTGGGGAAATCTGAGATTGAGATGTATGTAACAGCTGAATTATTATTACCACACAACATCAGCTCTAACTGCTGGTGGTTTGATGTGTGGGTGTGTGTTTTGTGAAACAAGGTAAAACTTCCAAAATGTAATAAAACTAATAAAGCTAAAACGAGTAATGAAAGGGGAACTGGAGAGCACGGAGGTACAGAGAGAAAACGTGAAAAGTAGAAGAGAGGGGGAGAGGCAGAGAAAGAGAGAGAGAGAGAGCTGGTTATTTAATTTATATGGGGAGTGGGAGAGAGTGGCAGTGATACATGGGTTTGTTAGTCAATTGATAAAGGAGAGGAAATTTCTAAAAAACATTCATCACCAAGAGATATGGCCACCATACATCACCTATTTGCAAACAACAAGGACTAATATTTATCCCTGTGAGGGACAGAATGACCCTCACACACACACACACACACACACACACACACACACACACACACACACACACACGTGCATACACACCATATCGTCATGACCTAATTAAGCCTAAAGAATAGACGTTAATTGGAAAACGAAAACTGTACTCTACAAAACAACAAAAACATCTTATCCCTTTATTGCAAACATGAACGCCTTTATGCTGTTGCTGTGTGGTTATTTGCTTTTCTTTTTTTTTTCAAACGCAGATATACAATGCCCCACGTACGAGCTTTTAGCTGTGCAGCAGTCGTAGTAATGGGGTGTTTGGCAGAAGAGGGCCAGATAAGGAAAGTGAAGAAGAATCTGGTGGGCCTACATGGTTAGTTGGATGTACTTAGTATAGCCTATATGTCAGGAAAAGACAGTACAGAGTACCTCTGCACATGCATCATGCATATAAGCTAAAAACAGTACACCCTTGTGCCGTAACACACACACATACGCGCACACATTCTCCCTGTAATGTATTAGATGCTGAATCCTTCTGATACATTGCTGCAGGCGGAATCTTTCATCTTTCCCTCTTTCCTCATTCAGTCGACTTCGTGTGCGGAGACTTTTAAATTGTCAAGGCTGAAATTTAATTATTTAATCCCTCGTGATCGATCATTAGTTAAAACACTCGATCTACAAACCCTGCAAGCCCCCCCCCCCCCGAACACCCACTCTTCATCACTACCCCTCCAAACCACCCATTAAGATCAAGACAGCACTTTACAGATAGGGGGAGGGGAGGAACACTTTTCATTCACAAAAAACAATAAACACATTTTCAATTCCCCACAAGCAGTTTCCATTTAATTCAAAAAAACAAACAAACAAATAAATAAATGTGTAAATAAACATTGCTGCTGTGTGGGATGAGTGTTGGGTGTAAGTGTGGGCGTGTGTATGCGTGTGTGTGTTAGCGATGTATTGGGGGCGTCTTTGTTGCGACTCATAGTCCAGATGGATGACTTGTACAGGGGAGTGTATTTATTTTGCGGTGAGGGGACATCAGGAGATTTGTTATTCCCTGGCGTTGCCGAGTTTTTCACATTGCTCCACATCCCGGGGACCATATTTCATCCCCACACCCACAATCCCCAAACAGATTTATTTACAGGCTCTCTTCCTGTACACATACACCCCCCCAACACATGCATACTTAGTGCTACACACACACACACATAACACATACTCATGCATATATGCTACAAACACCAAACCTACTCAAGCACTGGAAACCACAAACACACCTTATCTGATATCAAATGTATGAGCACACACGATACAAACACTATTTCTATTTTTTCTTTTGTTTTGTTTTTTTGTTGTTTACAGCAGTATTCTCACTGTGAGCTTTGAATCAGGCTGTTTAAGAATATTGCCATTTTACCATTCAGCATAGGTCCACAGTCTCTTCATGATGGGGGTGTAATTGCTCCCATATATCCAACAAAGTGAGGGCTCTTTCTCCACCTGAGGAAGAGACAGAATAAGTAACCAGATAAGATGCATCTTGGGAAGATTAGTTATAAATACAAAAGAATTATTATTATAAATATGCCTAATAAACTAGGCCAGAAACTAGCTTAATAAATGCATCTACTTCATCTACAATGCTAAAATAAAGTTTAGCATTGTAGCAGCCTGCTTGTGCCTCTGATTCTAATGTGGCAGCGTAGTGCTCATTATTAATTATGCCTATTAAAGTGAATCTCCACCAGCACAGCCAGACTTAAGTACCAGAGTAAAGGTTCACTGGCTTTGTAGGGAACTCCCAATGCTCAAAATCAGTGGGAATTCCGGACCTTTCCAACTCTAGAGGCCGGTATCTGCTGCCATTGATTTACATCCGGAGTCTCAAAATGCAGGTAAAAACTCATACTGTAAATTAGCAGCAACTTTTTTTTCCCATCCTTGCCTTTGGTCTTCTAAAAACAAGTAGCCATCGGGGCTGGGGGGCTGACAGCTTCCCTTAAAAAGAAAAAGAGAAAATGAGACAGAGAAAAAGGGAGAAAGCAATGACAATGAAAGATTAAGAGAAATGAAGAGGTAAGGAACAAAGAGCACAAACAAAGAATATAAGGCTCAAACGAAAACCATTCCTCACCCCCCCTGCAAAAGGGAACCCAATGCTTAATAAAGGGGGTTTGTGGGGGTGGAGGGGGTGGATATGGTGAAATGTCAGGCACTCTGCGTACAAATGAAGAACCTGGGGATATGTGAATGCGAGAGTGTGTCTATGTGTGCAAGTGCGTGTGTGTCAGTGCAGGAAGGTGGAGGATGTTAGGGGTTCCTCGGCCCTGGGTCTCTCCCTATCTCTGTGAGTAATGATTCAGACTGCCAGTGTGACGGTGTAGTCCCATCTATAACCATTTCCACACAACGACACATATAAAACAAACACACATACACACGCATGCACGCACGCACACAAAAAAGAACATTAGTCAGACAGGAAACAGGGCAGGTGGATGGACACGGCAGCAGGCTGGGTTCATCCATTCAGTCCTGAAACAGACATGCTGTAAACACACAGGGAGAGTTTTAGGTGAAAGTAGACACTGACCCACCGGCAGCCGCGCTGACAGCTTCACTAGGCTAACGCAAGAATATTATATTATTTTTTTACATATACACTACATGCACACACAGTTTGTTTCTTTCACTGCTGAACCAACACATCTTGATAAAAACCTAAAAACAGGTGAGCTGATTAGGAACTATCTACATGAATGTAATTGTACTTTAATGCAAAAATAAAAGTGCTGTGCTGAGAGCCTAAATATCATCCTTTAATATCTGGTCAGCACAACAAAAAAAAGTTAGACGTCACTGTAGAGATCCTTTCCTAACATGTCTCCACTCTAAGTGATTATGGAGAACAGCCACAGTCAATTTTTAACCTAATGATATATTCTGAAGTACAGCTTAATGTAAGTCCAGCTCCCTTTTTGTTTCCCCAGACAGTCTTTTCTTGCTGAGATTCACAGGAAGCATACAGCATAGGGGAAGTTTGTTTTGTTTAACCCAGACAACCGAAGCCTGAACTCTGTCCTGCGCTTTGACAGAGAGGCAGGTGTAAGATATGAATGGCAAAATGCACATTTTATCATTTGTATCTAAAATCGAATGCATTAAGACTGGATCTCCCATCTTAGCCAGGAGAGAAACATATAATGTTTCAGTTTACATAAAGCATAATCTTATTTAGAAGCTGCTGAATATGAAAATAAAGAAAAGAAATATATGCTTTTTTAGCATCTGACTAAATAAACATGTTAGTGTGGGCTGTCTTTCTGCAAACAGTTTAGCCAGTAAATAAAACAACCATTACATTACGTGATGGAAGCGAACGTGGCTGTCCTGCGGGTTTAGAGTAGGTCGGGGTGTGGTCCAGTGGTCAGGGAAATGGCCGGATGACCTGAAGTGTGCTGAGTCATGTCCCAGGTGAGGGATAGAGCTGCCTCCACTGGGCTCCGGGACGTGCACTTAACCTGCAGTAATTACTGGAAACAACACTGAGAACATGGCAACATGGAAGTCGTGGAAGTGGCTCTAAGATTTCAAATTACTCTGAGCCTCCTGAGGAATGCTGCGGGGAGACCTAGGAGGACTGTAATGTGGATACTTGAGCTGGTTGTCTTAACATGCCTGGGCTATATCAGACAAGAGTTCATGACTCTCAAACAAAGAACAATAAGGAGCTTTTTTCAAAACTCATTTTTTATGCATAAAATCTCTGAATCAAAGCCATTTATAACATGCATTTGTGACTTCCATTAGCAGTGATCACAACTGTATGAATAGTGGCCTCAAAAACTAAACAGACAAAAACGATCAACGCCGATTGGAACTGCAGTAAAAAGGAGGAGGAGATGACTGAAAGGAGAATGGAAGAAGAAGAAGTAGGTAAAAGAAATAAGAGCCGAACCAGTAGGGAAAAAGAGGAAAAGTGGAAGAGAGACAGAAAGAGAGAAGGACCCTGTGAATGAGACCCAAATGGCTGCTAAAAATCATTAATCTTGTGAGGATCTGTGTCAGCGAACGGCGGCGACACAAAGAGCACTCGGAGCAGCAAGGAGAGCAGCTCAGTGACCCGAGCCCAATTGGCTGAGAAAGGCCCACCAGGCTTTAATAGACTTTTGCTGATCCAACACTTGTTTGCTGGGAGCCACAAAGAGGCGATTGCAGGGGCTGATGGGGGCCTGCAGGCCCGGGGGCTCCCCTTCTGGTCCATGATAAATGACCCAGGGTGGGCAGGGCCAGGGCCAGGGCCAGAGGAGAGGGGTGAGAGAGCTAAGAGGTAAGGAGGTCACCCGGCCAGGGAGGGTGGACAGAGAAGGAGAGAGGAAGACTAAAAGGGTATACGAAGAAGTATAAAGTATAGATGTTTGATAAGAGCAGCGTCTTTCGATCCGTGGAGGATGACAACATGTCTGAAGATTATTACAAACAGGGACAGTGCTGTGCAAGAACATCCTGATGGGAGTTGAGAGACAAAAAAAGAACAGATGAATGGTTGGGTTAGAGGAGGAGTCTGTGGCACTGAGAAAAATAAAAACGCCAGTTCGGCTCTAATCCCTAAAAATGCCTGGTGTGGCGCCCACCCACCTCCAGATCAATCATGCCCACACACTCAAACATGGCCAAAACAATATGACCGAGGGTCTGCTAGCTCCTGTGTGCAGCTTTCATGTGCAGACAATCAGAACACACTAAGTCTGCTCATAAACATTTATGCTTTACACAGTTGACAGGAAGATAAAGTCTTCTAAGATATTATAAAGAGACGTTTGAGGGCTATTAAATCTCTCTCTTTACTCTTAGCTTAATAACATGCCGGTGTTGTGTAGAGTCTCTGCTACATGACGCATATTTTCCAGAATATATGAAGTGGAGGTATAATGTAAGCCAGTGATAAGCTCTGACAGCTCCATATGCAGACAATTAGAAAAGGCTAAAGAAGCCAGTGGATGTTCCTCAGCACTGACATGTTAAAGTCTGACATTCAGGAACAACACAAAAGTTTTAAAAAAGAAACTGCTTCTAGGCACTTGTACACCTAGAAGCATACATCAATTAATTCTAAGAAAAATATTTAACTTTTTACTCAGAATTACTGTAATTATGTTTTCAGTACATGTGGGTATCTTTAGAATTACAGTAGCCAGTTATTGGCTAAGAAAATACAGATGTAAATTGCAGTTATGACCTGAGAATATGGTCTTTAATTATGTCCTGCCTGCACTATGATATTTGGTTCTTGTGGTGTCGCCTACATTCTGTGGTCACACAGCCACCAGTTTATGACAAAACCCAATATCATGCATACGCCTCAGCAATAAGCCAACTGGAAGGAAGCCAAACTATTGTACATAGCATTGCAATTTACATTAATGAAATGACCACAGCAAAAGGCAGATTTATTGTTCTTTTTCTTCTGGGATTAAGCCAGTACAGTGCATACTGACATTTATTTGTTGTTATATTTACTACATGTCAATCAGAGACATCTAATCTCAGAAAAGGCCTACAATTATGTCTTGGCCTCCCCATCATATTTTTATATCCTCTCTGTTGCTCTGCCATATCCAAAAAAGCAAAGCAAATAACTTCAGTTTTGAAGTTGGAGCTGTCTGCATGGGGTTAGTGCCAAAAAGAGACTGCATGTCACTGATGATACACGTCAAACTATTAGCAATGAGTAAATGCGCCACCAGAGGCGCCCTGTCACAAGAAATAAACCTTAATTTCCCTGGCAAACACAACTACCCTTTTAACGTGCAAATAGCGAGAGTGCAAGCGCTGTGATAATACTGCCGAAGAACTATGACCGTAAAACGCGGGCTTACGCACGAGGAAGACGGCACACAGGGTGGACTTTTAAAGACAACATTTGATGTCCACCGTTAAATCGATACTTTTTCATATTAATGAGACTGCATGAATTTGCACTTATCTCACCTCTTGCCGTTTCCCCGAAAGTCTCTTCAGTCAATTATCCCTGATGGGAATGTTACTCTTCTTCAGAGGCTGGCCTCTGCCTGTTTACATAGACGACACGTCTTAATAATACATGTTTTCACGGAGATAATCGATCAGTCTGGAGTAAACAAGAATGCCTGAGTAACTCTCACCTTGTAAACGGAAGATGTAGATTACTGATGCAAAAGGACGACTGAGTGTATAATGAAACTTAAATTTTAGAGACGGATTTGCTGGTGTTATTACTATTTTACACCGAAACCCATCACGTTAATGATGGGAACAC
Source organism: Oreochromis niloticus (assembly GCF_001858045.2). Taxonomy (NCBI): domain Eukaryota; kingdom Metazoa; phylum Chordata; class Actinopteri; order Cichliformes; family Cichlidae; genus Oreochromis; species Oreochromis niloticus. The sequence goes on from NC_031984.2 coordinate 16,371,707, forward strand.
CTGTTTATACTGCGATTCCGCCTGTTAAATGCATTATGCACTTTTAGTGATGAAGTGCATTTCAAATGTTTCAGCTATAAAATATTGATAATTAATCATGAATCAGTTAATTCGTTGCACAAAAACGACCATGCATTCTTGTCAAACTCACAGCGACCCTTTTTCAGATATTGATTCTGCAAAACTACAAAAATACAACTTAAATTAAACGCAGGGTGATTGTTACATTGACAAAAAGCTACTAAGTTTGTTTTACATTTGCGTATATTACATCTCAAAGAAAACATTTTAAATCAGTTACTGCGCAATGAAGGCGTGTATCAGAGGCTGGAGCCGGGTCTGCACGTCTGCTCTGCGTGTCTCTTTTCTCCCTCCTGCATCAAAACGCATCAAAGCAGCACTTCCGAAAGCATCGTCTCCCCATCTCCATCCCTCACCCTCCCCGTTGCGGGCCTTCCAGCTCGGCTACCTCCCTTTTTTCTGTAACACTTCCAGCAACTTTCGAGGAGACCGTTAAAGTTTACGCGCGCCAGATAGCAAAAATATACTCAAATAAAAACAAAAATTTACCTTAGAGTTAAACAGAGAAGTTGATTCTGATTCTAAAAGAAAGGGGGAAAAAGGTGTTCCTTATAATCACTGTCTTTCCATACAGATCGAGTTTGAGTTGAGATCCAACGGGTTTTGGCAGTGCAGCCTGACCACCGGAGCGCAGATGCGTATGCATGGATAGGTCCTGAAGTAGAATAGAAATCCATATTTGTGAGGCGAATCATGTATCTTCCAATGGACAGACCACGGGCCTCCTGTGTGAAACCAGCGGGCCCGCTGCAGGTGTGAGATGTGAGCTGTGGGAAGCTGTGCAGCCTCTGCAGCCTCCATGCGTCAACTGTTAAATGTAACATTTTAAAGGTGATTTTATTTCTGTTATTCATTCCTAAAATCCGTAGGATGGGACTCTCATTAGGGGAGAATAAGCAAGCATCAACACTTTTTTTCGCTGTCCATAAGCACACGGATCACTTAATAGATCATTAACCACCGATATGCTGCTGACATGGACGCTTTTTTACATCTCGTCTCTCCATTACAGCCCGTTATTACCGAAGGGGGAAAGCCGCCGCCAGGCCTGCCTGGATCTATTAGACGGTGGACTCGGGTTATATTAGAGAGCATTACAACCTAATGGGGCTGCCGCCGGGTCGGCCTCGCTGGGAAGAAGTTTTAAGTCGGCTGTGCTCGGCACGGCACGACTCGCTCAGGGCGCTGTTCAAGTTGGAGCTCAGGATTTAGAAGCTCGCCTGCAGGTGCAGGGAATTAACAGAGCACGATTGTAACTGGAATACTACCTGTACGTTTTTATATCTTGTGCTCGGGAAAGGGAATGCCTAGAATTTGAAGTTGAATGCAGCAGTATGTGGTTATCAGGCGCTTTGAGCCTGAAAATAAAAAGTGGGTAGCGTGTGAGTTGGCTTGAGATGTTATAAAGATTCCGGATAGTTGTGCATTATCGCTCGATAAAAGCTAAAATAAGGAATAAACAGGATCCAGAGTCGCCGTAAAGTGCACTGTAAAGTGCATTTTTCTTGGATCAATACATCCCGTTATTAGAATGTGCCTTTTGTCCAAAATAATAAAGACATAAGCCTGTGATGACTGATGATAATAATAATAATAATAATAATAATAATAATAATAATAATAATAACAATTCGCGTGTTTGGCTAAAAGCTTCCTCTTTTATCATCAATTCTTCTGGGGACTATATCAATTTAACTTTTAGCCTTAAGTCCAAGACTATTTTCAAAGACATAATAAAACAAACATAAACTACATCACATCGTGTTATTATGGGTTGTTAAATATGAGGGAGATTTATGACAGAAGTTTGATTCACAGTTCATCTATTGATACACTGCTACAGCTCAAAACTGATTAAGAATTTAAACTAAACAAATAAGCCCTTCATTATCGGATCTCATCTTTGGCAGCCTCCTCTTACATTCAGTCTGATCAATACGCTTTGGTCGCGGCTGTGCTCAACCGTGGATATGAGGTGGAAACGAAATGATAATCCAATCGATCCTACAAACGGACTCATTTACAAGCAGTTTCTTTTTGCAGGGAAGCGAGACATTTGCTCACACTCCCCTTTTTCCCCCTTCTTTCTTTCTCTGTTTTAGCAGACAATTAAAATAAAGACCAGATCAATGACGCTTGCATACATCCAGGGAAGATCTGACCCTATTTTGGCCAAACTACCTGTTAGAAAGTGAGAGTGTTAAAAATACACGCGTGGCAGCGAGCTTGTCGGAGACTCGCGTGACAGAAATGAATTGTTGTCAGTCATAATTGCATGATGTGACCTTTGAAAGGAGCAATTAGCGCGGAGATGACGATCCAAACGCAAATTAAAGGGAAATCTATAGCAGAAGCGTCATCCACAGCCTCGTCGGTTCGTGCGTTGCCCACGCAGGGGCAGCCTTGAGCCTGTTTTCTGGCGAATCCCCTGTTTTGATACTGCCCGGAGTAAGACAAACGGTGCGAGCCAAAAGCAGCCTGATGGGCGAGTAACAGAGTCAGAGCAAAGTAAACTCTGCTTTTACCAAACCGAAAGATATTTAATCCATTAATTTCATAATATAAAATACTGCAGTGGTATGTTTTTATTATTTTTTTAAACAATAAATTGGGATTAAAAAAAATCCATAAGTTTAAGTGCACCAGTATTGTCGCCAGTGAGAAGCAGATCTACATGTAAACCTTGAGACTTTATTGTGGTTCTTCGCTATAATGAACATTAACATGACGTATTTGTAGCTACAGCCTTAATACATTTAATATACAGTAAAGCTCCTGTGTGTGAAATTGCATGTGGCAGAAAAACAGTCACGATTTAACTTTTAAGGTCGCTTAGAAACTCATAACTGTGTTCTAACCTTGTGTTATCACCATGCTGCGTAATACAGGCTTGTATGTGACTGGTTATCTTTTGAGTTTTTGAAAGTTATAGACATGCAGCAAATAAAAATAAACAAGACAACATAAAACAATGATTGTTCCTGATCTCATTTTCAAGACAAATGAAGTTGTGTCTTGAACTATAATGCAGGAGCAGTGTCTGTGGTAAGTCCAATTTGTATTGTGCATCTGGAAACATCTGGAACAACTGTTAGGACTACCTCAGAAATCTGCCTGAAATTCAACGTTTGGTGTCATTCTAAGAGTGTTGGGACATAAAGTGGCAACTCTTTGACGTTTGTCTCATTTGAGACCGGGAATTGTGACATGACTGAAGACGAGGAGCAGCGCCTCACATCGAAGGCATTTCACTCCGCCACTTTCCTCCGTTCTTCTGCTTTTAGGGAAGTCGGTCAGCTGACTGTAGCTGTCAAGAGTGGATCGAGCGCCCTCCTCTCCTCCTTCTCTTCCTCTGTTTGAGCGCAGAGTCCAGCTCCCATTGGAGAACCGAGCTCGACGTCACCAGGCGATATTAGTATAAAGCGCCAGGCTGGCTTCAAGCGCAGTCTGCTGGATACCAGAGAGTGGAGAGAGTGAGAGAGGCGAGCCTTTAAATCTCTGCGGTGCAGAGCTGGAAAAGCTGCTTCTCAGCGAAAATCAGACGCCCTATTTACACCGCTTACTCGCTCCTTTTATTTTCCTGGGGAAAAAAGGGACTTACAACCAAGAAATTGCAACGAGGACTGGTGCCCGTCTCAGCGAATTAACGTGGTATTTCTTTTATTGTTATTATTTATGTTTTTTTCTTGTAAATGCACTTCTGCTGAAGGGACTCGGGTTTTACTTTTGCACTGAGACGCACAGCTTTCTACCTCCCGCCTGGTCTCTCTGCCAGATTATTCCAGCAGAAGTAGGCTATATGACGCAAACCGTGTGCAGAGCATTAGTCTGAAAGTTTTCCTCCACGACTTTTTTTTTCTTTTTTCCTTTTTTTCCACCAACCACACGCTGTTTCATGCTACAGCAAGTCAGTGCACAGCGGTGGAGGAGCCAAAAGAACTATTGCATGAAACAAGAAAGGAGAGAAGAGACGCTGATTAATAAGTCAGTTTTTGCGACGCTCGCCAACACTTTTGCATATCTGCAAAAGAGTCGCGACAACAACATGAGCGCAGAGCTGAGCATGGGGCCGGAGCTGCCCAGCAGCCCTCTGGCTCTGGAATATGTGAACGATTTTGACCTGATGAAGTTTGACGTGAAGAAGGAAGGCCTGGCCGGGCTGGATCGCAACGGGGTGCGCCAGTGTAACCGTCTCCAACCCCAAGGCTCTGTGTCTTCCACCCCTATCAGTACACCCTGCAGCTCGGTGCCCTCGTCGCCCAGCTTCAGCCCCACAGAGCAGAAAAACCACCTGGAGGAGCTGTACTGGATGCCGAACAACGGGTACCACCAGCAGATAGACCCGCAGACGCTAAGCCTGACCCCGGAGGACGCAGTGGAGGCCCTGATTGGAGCGACAGCTCACGGCCACCCTCCGCCTCCGCACGTCCAACAGCAGCTGCAGCAGCAAGGCGCTTTCGAGGGCTACAGGGGCCCGCATCACCACCACAGCCATCACGGCCACAGCCAGCAGCATCATCACCCCTATGCTGGGGGCATCCCGCACCACGCCGAGGAACTTTCCGGGCACCCGGGCGGACACAGCCACCCACATAGCCAGCATCATCATCACCACAGCCAAGACCCCGACAGCCCATCTCCGGTGTCCCCAGAGTCCCACCAGCCGCTGCACCATCACCGCCACCATCATCACCACCATCCACACGGCCACCTGAGCCAGTCAGCGGCGCACCACAGCTCCGGGGGCGGACTCAACGTGGAGGACCGTTTCTCCGACGAGCAGCTCGTATCCATGTCGGTGAGGGAGCTCAACAGACACCTACGGGGCTTCAGCAAGGACGAGGTCATCCGCCTCAAGCAGAAGAGGAGGACCCTGAAGAACCGGGGCTACGCTCAGTCCTGCCGGTTCAAGCGGGTGCAGCAGAAGCACGTGCTGGAGAACGAGAAGACGCAGCTGATGAACCAGGTGGAGCAGCTGAAGGCGGAGATCACCCGGCTGGCGAGGGAAAGGGACGCCTACAAACTCAAGTGTGAGAAACTGACGGGGTCGGGGGCCAATAACGGGTTCCGCGAGGCTGGCTCAACCAGTGACAACCCTTCATCACCAGAGTTTTTCATGTGAGTTGTCATAGCCTTTTTCTTGTGAACCCTCCAACTTACTCAACAAACTACCCCGACCCCCACTCCACCACCCCCCGACACCTTTACTTTCTGACTGACTTTGCTGATGAGCGAACGATAATAATCCACACCTCCCATACTGTTTGATTATACTAATAACGGTAACAATTATATTCATATTAGACGAATAATCCATCAGATAGTATTCTCATATATAATCATCTCACCATCCACGTGTCAACTGAGATACAAAGAGCAATGTAGAGTGTCCGATCAGTCGCAGCATCTTTGTAGATTAGTTGCTTGTAGTGAAGAGACTTTTGTTTTTCTTCTTCAAAGAAGAGGAGCGACTGATGAACTTTTTTTGTTTGTTCGTTTGTCTCTCATTTGAGGCTCCAGCTTTTGAATCACCTGTAAGTAGTGTGGGACGGCGACAAGGCAGTTGTATTTTTGCTGACATTCTTATGAACCAACAAGCAGGCCCGATCTCACAGCCTGCAACTCACGAGACTCACATTCGACAAGTGGGCCCGAAATCTGAAGAAAAAATTAACAAATAAATCTTTAAAAAAAAGAAAAAAACTGAAAAAAAAAAACGGGACACCACTTTATGCAAATTTATCTTCCGTCTACTAACCCGTCACGGGAGGGGACATTTTATGCAACATCTCATTGATTTATTGCCTGCTTGGTTATATTCGAATATATATTGAAAACAAAACAAAAAAAATCTGCATTAAATATTAATCCTGCATGCTGGACATGTACGGTAATAATTTCTATTTTGTACCTTCATCTTCTCGTGTATATTAAGAGCATGTTGTTGATCTGCGCTTTTTGGGGGGTGGGGGGTTAGAGAAATGCAGCGGGGACAGAACAGCAGGACTGGCGGTGCAGTATCATGGTGTGGGCTTCTTTTTCTTTTTGGGGGGGCTTGTAAATATTATGCAACCGCGAAAACTGCACAACAAGATTGAGGAGGCTGGTTTGTACTTCTTTCTGTGTGTTGTGTTTTTATTTCATTTGTTATGATTTTTTTTTTTTATCGTGTTGGGTATTGTTTGAAAGAGGAGTGCATTTGTTTTCCCAGTTGCATTTAAATACAGCAAAACTGTGTCAAGTGCACTTTTTTTGGATAATGATTTGCGAGTTTTTCATTTTGAATTTTGTGCAGACCCCCCTACAGGAAAGACATACTATGATGTAATACTGCAATAATATTAAAGGCAGGCCTCAGTGCGAACTTTTAAGAGTCGTATTTAGGACGCATGTTGTGTGAGGCAGAGGAGACAAGCATGTGACCACGATATTATTCAAACCAGATTACGCAGAGTTTATACTCCATTGCACCGAAGGCTGGATACCGCGTGTATTAACACTCTGCTATTTTCACACTCAGTGTAGCTTTTATGGCACATATTCAGTGGGGGGGAAAGGTGTTATCTGCATTTCTAAACAAATTAGAACTAAACAAGCCCAAATATTTTTCATCATAATTGGCAGCCACCTGTAGCGCCCCCCCCCCTCCTCCATTGGACCAGATGTTGATCATTTATATTTTACGCAATATTTAGAAAATTCACAGTTACGATTTAGATAACACGAATGTTTTTTATAGAAAGTTTGAATATTAATGTTCTATGTTTTTCCTGATTTTTTTTCTGCCGGTCAGTAAAAAAAGGGGATCCAGGTTGTGCAAAGTCTCAAAATGAAAACAATGTGTATGTTATGTAATACTTTTTTTTCCTTTGTTTTATTATTATTTGATGATTCTGGTTCTGCTGGCCAGATGCATAGTTAAAAGTTTTTATTTTAATGATTTAAATTAAACTGTCAGATCATATCGATTAAAGCATGGTGCTTGCATTGAAACTGTTGTTGAAAAGTCATGCATTTAACAATCTTTGGTTTGTTACTGATTCAACTGTGTTGAAATCGAACTGAAACTGCAGCAGCGGGTTGTTGTTTTGTTTTCACCAATTTCATGTACTTGGCGATGATGGGGATCAACTTTCAATCCTGTTTATATAAATAATAGTAACACTTAAATTTGAACTGTTCCATTCAGGCTGGTTTCTGTTTTGTCTCTTTTTGTTGTTTTTTGGAAGAAATTGTTTCCTATTTTGCTTATTAAAGTCATTGAAATGGCAATAATTACCTCTCAGACTTTTTTTTCTTTTCGTTTTCACATTTAAGGATCTGTGACAAAATCATTGTGTCATATAAACAACAGCATACTAGCGGCAATTAAAGCTGCCACGCAGTGTAACCACAGTAACAATATGAATCTTTAAAAAGTTTGCTAATGTCCTAAAAAACATTTTAAATATTTTTTTCCCCTTTAAGAGCTAATTTGCACTAATCAAGCCGTTTCCGTTTCATTTGCACCTTGCCTTCATTTTCATTTTCAGACGTAAAAACAAAGTGCAAACTTTGGATTAAAGCCCACTGGCATGCAGTGATTAGATCACCGGGTATGGCAGTTTATGTGCCGCTGCAGGGAGATTCCTATACACGCTGCTCTGCTGGCATGCTGACTTGTGCAGAAACCCCGCGCCGTAAAAGGAGATCTTTGACCTTGCAATATACCGGAGAAGAGATGAAAACCTCAAATTTACATTAAGTGTTACAATAATTTTCATTTTCGCCGTGCATGGCTTTGAATACACTCAAAGGCTAAATCTAACTGGTTCTTACACAATTTGAATCTTTAAAAAAAAAAACAGTCCGACCCTGTCGCCTAACGCGCTGAGCCAGGCCTCAGTTTCAAAATAATCCCCTGTGTGCGCCTGCGGGTGTGATATTTTTACGGTTAACGGTAATGGAATTTATTATTGCCATGTGTCAACACACTTGCGATGGCTCGGAAGTCTGTCTTCACTTCTGATTATTGCTGCATGCAAACACTTGAGCAAAATATACAATTCTGGTATTTTGTTGATTTGCCTTAAAACAAACTAAATAAATGAAAACACACTCGTGATTTTTAGGCGCAGTATATATACATATCAAAAGCACTGTCACTCTTCAATCTGCATGTCCTGACAGTATGATGATAGAAGCAGAGAAGTAGAAGAAGAAGGGAGTAAGTGTTGATCTGGTCCCGGTCTAGAGTTTCTGGTGTCAGAACATTATCTGCCCCATGTCTGCACATTCTCAAGGACAAAACCGCTAGGAAGGAATCAACCAATGAGACTCAAGGAAGGCAAGTCTAGTTTACATTCTCCCCTCTCTCGCCCTCTCTCTCTTTGGACAGCCACCAGCAGCCTGGGGGCATGAGTGCAACTGGGGTCAACCAGGAGAAAGAGGCCTTTAATATGTGATAATAATTGAACATAACAAAAATAAGTGAATAGGCTTATCTTTATCCCTATTCTTTTCTTCAGATTTTTCATAAACATCACTTCATGAGTGAGTCAGATCTAAACAGGTTATGTAAAGAATCATATTATGACTTCAGCACTCAAGATGTGCATGAAACTCAGCTGGATGCATGGAAAAGAAAAAGTGTGGAAGCGCTTGCTGAGACACACAGAGGGAAATAATCCAGCATTAATATCAAATACATGACGAAGTCGGCCAATTTCATCGCAGAAGCTTAAATTCTATTTCCACCATATGTATGATAAACCTCTGAAAAGCAATGCATCAATATTGGATGGCATGAAAAAAGCTGATCCTAAAAAATATTACGGCAATCTGATTTATGTCTAAAAAAATCTGAAAACCTGAGTACATTATTACACTATTTTTGCTGCGCTACCACTGGTCACATGATTCCTGACTGCATTTTATGTGCATTATTAACAATCTCAAAGGGAACTTTTTGTCATATTCTTGCCTGCAGAGAGTGATTTAAAATTTTGCGAAGAAGAGCGTCTTTCATTGGGGACTGCGTGTATTTCACAGAAATGTGTGATGATAAATTGGGGAGAGGATAAAAAAATATGAGCAAAAAAGGCAGAGGTTGAAACTATGAGAGCGCATCAGCATCATCCTCAGCTCAGCAGAAGAGCCAAGGACACAGGGACCTGGCGTACTGTAATGATTTTAGTCTCCAATCGCACATTCATGCCCCCCCACAGAGATCCTATCTGCATTCAGCCCGCTCTGCCAGCCTCCACCTTCAGCTCCTTGTATCCGTAGCGGCAGCAGCAAGCAGTCCGGGACAGCAGCCTCAATCATGGCATGCTTCTGTTCATCGCCTGGACCTCACAACATTTTTATGCTCCAGTCAGCTTCAGCAGGTCAGCTCCTTTTATAAGCTCTCCAAGCATTAGCCTCAACCCAGCTGCACGCATTTTAGAGCCTCTGAAGTGTGTGTGCACACTGCTGCTTCCTCTATGCAGACTTGAACTCAAACCATGAACTCATTTGCATCTTTCATCATTTAAAAAGAAAAGAGGGGATCTTTTTTTTTGTGCTAATTTTACCACACGCTGCTCAGCTGAGAGAACCACATTTAGTTATTTTTAATTACCACCAGCATAGCTCGAGCTTTGTATGTATTATCATGTTCATTAATTTAAATTTGGAATAAATCCCATTCCGATATATTGCTCACACACAGAGACACACATGTGCACAAGCAGTCTAGCCCACTTCCACACTAGCAGTCCATTCACTGTAATTGGAAGTTACTTTGCTGCTACTCTAAATCACAGTGATTTCCTGGGAAATTACAGCAGACTATTTTCAAGGGGCACCCACGCACACACACACATGCAAAAGAGCATTAACCAGTTACTGAGACTGTTTTTGGATGTGTTAGTATTTACCTACCAATACAAACACATTGAGAATAGGGGATGAAAGAAATATGTTGTTTCATCTCTCTATTTTCTGCTTTCCTCTTTAGCGTTGAGTGTTGTCAGATTCTTCTTGGCACTGGAAATGTTTGCTTTCTTCCCAAATATGCTGAGGGGATCTCCCAGTTACATCAGTACACTGGACGCGAGTCAGTGGCAATCAGTCTTCAGCATCTTCTCCTCATCTCTCCCTCATCTCCCTCATCATCCTTCCTTCATCTACTCCCCCCTTCAGTCCTCGGCCGAGGCCAGCCAAGTCTGGAGTTCAGATAGCGACAGCGTCACAGCATCTGTTATTCATCTTCAGCATGTTACGCATCATGCACGCAAACACAAAAACACACACGGATGCACATTCTTAAATAATAACATACACACACACACATTACATCATTCTCCTGGTGGATATCACACAGATTGGTGCAGGTAGTATAAATATATTTCCTTATGTCATGTGATCCAGTACATGCACACACACAGACGCACATAGAAATGAGCTAAATTACAAATATGACAGACACTTGACACAAAATATGGGCTTTCCAAATACTTCCACATTCACGCTGTGCTGTTATTACACCAACTTAAATGATAATACGTCAAAAGGCTCAATTTTCACCTGACTGTAGATGGGAAAGAGCTACTTTTTTCCGCTGACCTCGTCAACCACACTCTCGTTGTGATGAATTTGTACCTTCATGGTCACAACCAGTCAATGGTCTTTATGATGGATACCTATAGCCATGGCCACAGTGAGTCGATGAAAGTGACCCATGTGTACATCTCTGCTTCCGGGATGTGAAACCCAATTCCGGGTGGGATTGATCCATGTCTGGCCACTGCGGGGATAAGGCCAGAGGGAGAAGATAAGAGCAGACAAAGAGCAGTCAATGATACGTTTGACCATCAACCTCTACTGCAAACAGGATGCTGTAGTAACTTTTAAAGGTATACAGACCGCATGTCACCAGGTCATGTAAAAGGAACTTGCTGCTGTTTAAGTGCTGCTGGCTGAAAAGCACTGGTGGAGGAAGCATTCAACCTTCTCCACGTAAGTCGTAAATGCCACTTATTTGAGCATATTAGTAAAAAACAAAACACGTAAGTATAAAACTTGTATGGATTCCTAATGCTATAAATCTTGTGCTTATTTTGTGCTTAAATACTGATTATTCACAATATTGATTACTGAGTTTTAAACCAGTGATTAGACAAAATAAGCTATTTAAAAACATCATCTCAGGCCCCAGGAAACTGATTTCTACCAATCAATAGAACAAGCTAAAGAAAAAAATCAAAAACAAATCCTTTGAGAAATGGGTAGCAGTCAGCTAATTCTACAGAGAACAAGCTCTGTGTCTGTGTTGTGCATGTCGACTGTATCATCTCCACCTTATGTACTGTGCTCTGGCCTGTTGTCGCCCCAAGATGTGAGGTAAATAATTGAATGGATCCATTAATAAATAAAGTGCAGGGGGTGGTGGGGAGGGGGGATGAGGGCGAGAAGCGAGACGGGAGAGACAGGTCACTCATTTTTACAATCACTGTTCGGGGGAGTGGCATGGCTGCACACGCGCTGCCACTTCTCCCTCTCTCTCTGTGTTCTCTTTCTCTCTAGCAGGTGTCTGGACGTAACGAGAACTAGCGATACTGAACTGTGACCCAAAGCTGGGAGCAGGATGTAGCATTTCAGCACATTTCCTCTCCGATCCACCGGGACAAGCCTACTTCCTGTAAAACAGGTGGAGGGAGGTAACATGGAGCCGCCCCCACAGATCAAACCAAGCCTATTTGAGCCCAGCCAACCTATTTTCCAGTATGCACCGGTAAATTCCAGCTGGTACTGGTTATTTATATATGTTATAAAACACTATTTAATGTAAAAACCTGCCAAGGGAGCAGCAACTGGAAAGGTGAATATGAAGCTGTGGTTTTGAACCATATAGAATTTTAAGGGTATAATTATCAGCTACTGAGAGGCTGTAGTAGTTTGTTGAAAGTGTATGTTTCCTGTTACAGTAGCTGCCTTTTTTGGCAATATTTCTATCCTAACCTAGTCCTGCTCTCTAAGTATACCACCACTGCACCACAGTTTTGTGTTTGTTACTACCTCTGCATGTCTGTTGTGTGAGAAATAAAGATGTTTGCAAAGATGCAAACCGGGGCAAACTGTCCAAGCTCTGCAGAAACCAGTCATTAAAAATAACATCACATTTCATACTTGCCCAGTAAGTATTTTTCTTTCTGTCTTTACTAATTCCACACTAATGCCTTCTACTTTCTCTCTAACCCATTCACCTCATTCTCGCATTTGCTTTCTTGCTTTTACCCTTGTTTTCTCTTTCGCTTGGCCTTCTTTTTTATTTTACAGCCTGATCTCTATTTAGATTTCCTCGTTTGGAGTTGCCACAACGCTCCCCGCTGCCAACATCTGTAAGTGGTTTGCAGGCAAGAGACACTATGGAAAAACATCAAAAAAATAAAAAAAGGGCATAATGGGTCTCCTCTACTAGGGTTAGAGAGAACAGAGGCTGTGAGAAGGACACAAACTGCACTGAGATCATGCACAGAAGAAGGCGGCTGGCTGTGCTCTGTCTCACTGAGGGTATGTATGAAGACAGCTGTGGAGCGACATGTCTGAATCACTGTGAAGCATTACAACTGTGTAATAGTGCCGGCAATAAATGCATACCTGCTCATAGAGTACTGTAGCTTATAGTGGGTGGAAGTTCTTGGGACCCCACAGTTGGGGGTTTACTGCGGATTGACCTCAATCACGTGTCAGGTTTTAGGCAGATTGGACTTAAGCTGCAGCACTTTTAAAGAGATTATGTTATTGTAAGCGATTAGGGGAAGTAGATACATTGAAGGGAGCTAATGAGGGGTTTCTCCCCTCCCCAGCTGCCAGCCTAATTCAGTGCTCACTGTCCTGTTGATAATACACACTACAATAGTATTACTGTGGCATTAGGGGCTTTACAATGTTGTGGCACTGAGAGCTACTCTGTTGACAGTGTGGTAGGTGTTCAGAGCGTTGTTTATCGCATCGCTATAACAGTCTATAGTGTTTTTCATGAGCATGTGGCTGCTCTTTATACATATGTGTTTGGGGGAAAGGGGCGGGGGGGGCTTTGTGTGTACAGTAGGGTCTCATTAGGTAATGAGGATGATTACGCTGCATTAGGTGGTGGAGAAGAGAGGCAACAGCCACAGGGTGGGAGGGGAGAAGGAACATGTGTCTGTGATTTGCGGCATAAGCACATACCATTTAATTGACACAAGCTCACTGTGTCTCCTGATTGGTGCAGAGCTGTCCTCTCCATGTCTGCTTGGCCCTCTCTGTCCTTGACTCGGAGGGCAGAGAGACAGATGTGGTGTGAAAGGGGCGGAGTAGGGGAATTCAGTGAATGTGGAAAGGTACTGGGCTGAAAGTCGGTTGCAGTTAGAGGTAGAGTGGAATATTGGACATGTCTCACTGCTCTGTAGGGCAATCTGCTGCAACCATGAAAGGCAACTGTGATATTGCGCAACTGATGCTATATAACTCCTCTAAAGGAAGAAGCAGAGACTACCAGAGTATTTCCCCAATACTAAGGGGGCATTTGGCTGAATGTGTGAAGACAGGCTTCCCTTTGCATGGAGCTGCCCTCTCTACTCCCCTTCTATAAGTAGGCAGGTATTTTTACCCTGGATAAAGTGCTGACCCAGTCTCAGGTAATTACACCCCTATTGGGCTTTGGCACAGACAAGTCAGGGCGGTGCTGAGTGCACCTTACACCCCGGCGACGGGTAAACCACACTTATCTCACTATTTACAAGCAAGTATAGAGCCTTGCTCCACATGAGAGACAGGGAGGAGGGCATACCTTGGCAAAGACAGGAAACCTTTCCCCTGGAAGCAGCCGACTGACATCCCATCCCCCATTAAACAACACAAAACGGGACACAAAAGCAATGAAACTATATTCCATATTTATGCAGAGGTTGTAATCAGAGTAACAACAGAAGAAACATGTATACTGCCTAACTGAGGGATCCTGGCAATATTGTGCCAGTGTGTGGCACATTTCCTGGCAAAGATTCAATCCAGTAATCCCTAAGAGGGTTAGGCATGCTCTAATCACTTCTAACATAATAAAGCCGAATGTTCATGAATGATGGATATCTTTCTTGGAAGCAACAGAACAACAAAAGGAAAAAAACAATGCTTCTATTAACATGTCAAGGTGTGATGATATCTCTAAATGTCACGAGGAGCATGATACTGGCTGTTTTTTAGACAGAGCTGTTAATAACAGTATGAAGTATGAAGGAAGTTCAGGTCTGCAGACTGGCACAATGCCAACAGAACCTGGAGGCATTTGGACCAAATTCAGGCTCATCTTTATGCTGAACTACAAATAATAATCCTTAATAACCAAGGTTATAATTAAATATGAAAGCTATAGTGACTGAATAGGGTGCACACTGATATATTTTTGTCCTTGTTTTGGCACATTAACAGGTTGCAACTTGCTCATTTGATAAGTTGGCTTTCTACAGATAGTTGCAGAGACCTAAAAGAATCAGAAAGGTAAAGCTTACATTCACAAGCTTCTACAGTTTCCAGGTAAATCTGCTTTATATAACAACTCTGAACTTCTTTCTTTGTTTTGCAGTCGTACATTCTCAAAACAAGGCAACCTTTGCAGTCAACTTGTAAATTGATAAAATGGAGAAAAAAACATTAAAACACCGGCATCAGGATGAGAAAGATTAGTTTTTTTCTTATGCCTCAAAGGTTATGGTCTTAATCAGACTACATAAAACTTTCAAGCAACTGTTTTACACTAGTGTCTACTATGATTGCTTGTTGCATAAAAGCTAAACTAAAATGATGACGGTACAAAAAGACTAAGCAGCACAGGATAAAGTAATTCCTTGTCTTGTCTGAAACATTGTTTAGAAGATAATATTCGTAATTCTTAACCTTTATTTTATGCATAGCAATCAACATGCCTCCAAGAGAAGATCTGCATCAGAACCAGTGAACATGTGCTCTTCAGAGTGTCTTTGAATAAAACGGGGGATCTTTACAAGACACTTTCTCTAGTATCTATATATCTTCTCTCCAATTAAATGCAAGTTCTATGGAAACTATGTGCTGTGTGTTGCTAGGCAAGGAAGAGACTAAGGGAAATGGCTGTGGTCAGACCATAGTCCTTGAAAGAGGAGGGAAGTGCCAAGCAAGGAGAAGAAGACGGAGAGGGAGAAAAGAAAAACGAAAAAGAGCTTTCTGAATTTGAATGATTTACCTATAAACGCACACATATGTGCATGCTCATGCACACACAAAACGCACACGCAGAGACATGCACATGCACAAACACATGCATGCACTCTGGCAGCTGAGGTGCTGTGTGTAATAATACACTGATGGGAATGTGCCACTGCACGTTAATTCTCCCTTCACGCTTGCGTTGAGGAACACAGAGCCTCTAATTGATGCTAAAACAAACTGCTGACCCAAACTCAGGATGAAGGTCTGTCACTGATGCACACAGAGAAACACACACTCCTGCCTGCACAAACTATGAAGTGTACTGTTTGCACCCCAAATTCACAAAAAGTGAACATGCACAACTCCGATGGAACAAATCTGAGGTTCCTAAACTGTCACACACTTTTGCGTTCTATAAGAGGCTTATAGGTTCAGAGCTTGAAAGTCATCCACCACATGAACAAGAATAAGATGCCTAGGTGGCAATCTGCAATGTCCTTGGATTTCTGGAGGCACATCTGGGAGTCTGTGTGCACGCTTGCATTAGGAGTACCTTCTGGAGGGTGGTGGGGGGGCCTTGAGAAAGTAAACTCTACTCATCCTTTTCACATTCAAATACAGTCATACACACATACACACATGACGCCCCTAAAGGAAGCTCCAGAGAGGCACAACGAAGCCTTTGTGCGGGCCAGATTTCTCATGTCTCCCCGCTCCAGCACACAGATAGATCATCTGAGTATAGCCCTCTGTCTGAAGGGCAAGTGCATGCACGCCTCAGAGACAGAAAGAGGGAGGGAGAAAGACAGTGGAAGAGTGCGAAAAAAAGTTACAACCCAAATCACTTCTTTCCTTTCTCTTTTAATACTTTCCCCCCTTGTCTCTTGTCTCCCACATCTTTCCCCCTCTTTCTCCCACTCCCTCCATACCCTCCCTCTCTCTCCGCAGAGGAATCCAGTCTCTCCACTGGGATTGGAGCTCTTTGAAGGTGATCCAGAACTGTACTGCTTGCTGCCTCTGCTCTCCTCCCTCTCTGCCCTACCTCCCTCACCCTCCACCCTCCGCTCCCACCCCTTAGCCCTCAGGGGGCCTGGATCCTGCTCAACCAAGAGCAGCCTTGCTCCAAATCCAGGCCCGGGCTTAGCACTCCTGCCGCAGGCCTTGCTCACTGTCCCGCTGCACCACAGAGAAACAGAGAGGTGGGAGGCCTGAGGAGACACGACCATGGGAGGGTGGGAGAAGGGGGAAAGGAGGCGTTGGGAGAAACAAGGCACGTGTGTTTGGTCACATTCACATTTGGCATTTTGGAGAAAGAGATTGGGAAGGAGATGTAATTGTAACTCTCCCTCCTTCCCAAATGTCTCTCTTTTTTCCTCCTCTCCTTCACATAACTGTTTATTTTCCTTTTCATTTCATCCTTACGCTCCCTCCCTTTTTCCATCCCACTTCCCCTGTTCCCTCCATCCCAAGGGCAAGCTCTTCACAGACTCGTCAGACTGGTTTCTTTGGCACACCTCGCGCACACAAACACACACTTTTGGATGCCAACGTACGTTCAGACACACAGCTCTTCACTTTAACAGAGGGTCCGTTACTCAATTTCTCAGAACTGAGAAGGAAAAGACAGAGAATGACAAACAGACAGAAAAAAAGAAAAAGAAAAGGGAGGCCGATAAAGAGAGGGAGTGAACTGGAGGGATGTGCATTCCTTTGGCTTGCCTGGCTCGGGAGCACAGGAGACGTGTTGCTGGCTGTTCGGTTTATTATCCCCAAGCCATATGGGTTGGCAAGCTTTTGGGGTGTGGTGGGATTCATGTGTGTTTGTGTGTGAGCAGGGTAAGGCAGCAAGTGTGATTATACCTACAATATGTCTTTTATCACCTGCAGTATGCATCTGTGTGTAGTCTAGGCCACAATAACCTAAGGAACCACATTTTCAGCTTAGAGCTTTCACTAAAACATTGAGAGTTTCCAGCACATTTCAGCCTACATAACAATACACCACACATGCACACGCGAGTAAATTTATACAAGCTGATTATTTCAGTCATTTGTGGTTTAAATTGTAACTTAATGATAATCACATGATGGTATGGTATCACGCAGTGTGTTTTAATACTGCTTCATTTAAGATTCAAGTATATTTAGATTTATTGCAACTGGGATCTTGTTTTTACTGCTGTGGCCATCATTTATATCATCGGTTGTATTACGCTGTAAAATGTCGGGAGAAATTGGGGTCATCGTCCTTTCGTGCAATTAACTAGTCTGCTTGGTTTAGGTGAAAGTTCTGCCTGGATGGAGCTTACACACGCTCACTGTGAATTCACCGTACAACTACCTACACTATCCTCACATGCATGCAATCAGACATTACGTGGATTTCAGAGCTGGCTTCAAGATTGAAGCTGATTTGTAAAACTAATTCCTACAAAGAGCAGTTTAGGCATTTACTGATCATCTTTGTTTACTTTAAACGTCTAGGTAGGTTGAAGCATTTAAGAGATCAGTATGATCAACTGACTGCCCGTGCTAAAGTTCTAGTTTTGACTTTCTGTGCTTTGGTTCCAATCTGGGAATCCATCAGCTAGTTTGTTGACTCAGTTCGATTTCAGAAAACACAACCCCTCTTTCACTCTTCATATGGACTCTTTGCCTTCATGCAACCAGAGCCTACTCAAACATAACCGGTCAACAGATCTCAAACTACAAGCAGACTACAAAGGAAAGCTTCCCTTAGATATAAAAAAGTTCACTGTCATTTTCTTTGCTGTTCTGTTTTTTAGCCATTTGGCTGAAAATGACCAGTCTTGTTCTGCAGCAGGTCACGGTTAGTCAAAAAGCAAATACGCTGTGTTGCCTATGGCTGCTTCAGAAGAAAAGGCACTTGAGGCTTATATCAATTATTTCAATATCTCACTGATGTTTCAAGTACAATATCATATACATTTAAAACCAGAACACTAATAATAAAAATTCCTACATGGTTTGATATCGACTGACTGCAAATAGAAGGAATGGCTAATGCCAACGTCAAGACCAGAGTAGGCTAGAGTAAACCAGTGCAACGTCACAAGAGTCAGCAGCATGTGTGTGTGTTTGTGTCTGTGTGTACGTGTGTGAAGAAGGCACAAGCTATCTATAGCCTGTGTATCCCTGGGGATTTGAGTCTTAAACTCCATATTCATGACACATCACTGTGGGGATTAGAAGGGCATCATCAGATAGAGGGGCTTACGTCAGCGGACACACACACACGCTCACACTCAGAAAATAACAGACACACTCTCAGCATCAGTCTCACCCAGGAAAGCACAGCATACACACTGTCCAGGAAGCTCTTTACTTATTTCTGAAGGAAGTGCCTTTCTTTCACACGTGCACATTATAAACCATTGAGAAGACAGAGAGGACTCTTCTCTACATCTACAGCTCACTGGGTATGGCAGCGTTACCAGAATGACTGCTCTGTTTCACTAACCCAAATAGTTCGCTGTTAATTCGAGCAGCGATTATTTGCCTATTTGAAACTAAAAGCATCTAGTGTTCGACTAGCGATGCCAATTTAAACACTCTGAGTTGGACCGGGGAGTGCAAATTGTTGAGAAGAGAACAAACCAAAATGTGTGAGAGGAGACGGAGGTGGGGCCGTGCAGGGGAGTTGATTAAGGCCAAACCACGTGGAAGTCGATCTGCAGGGGAGGCGGAGAGGGAGGGGGCGTTAGCGCAGGCAGCACGGGTCTGTGTTGTGATTGTTTGTTCATGGCTGCGTGTGCATCCATGTGTGTGTGTTCTTATCTCTTCTGGTCCACAGCAGCAGGAGCATCAGAGGAAGCGTGGCCTTTCCTTCCTGTGCCTTTCACACTGTCACAACACACATGAGCCATAAAACGCTCCATCCAACATATAGAGAGGAAAGACAGCACGAGAGGCAGACGGGTTAGCCAGCGAGTGGAGAACATGTGTGCAGGATTTATGGTGTACAGCACATGTCATTTAATTGACACAATGGCCCTTTTCTGTTTCTGAGAAGAAACACAGAGCCATTTGAGGGCAGGGTTTAAGAAAGAGCTGAGGTGAATGAGGAGGAAAAGTGGCAGTTGCAGCAGTAGAGGGTACTGGGACAGTGGATGTTCAGTATGGGCTGGTTCACTCCACAGGGGAGCTGAGGAAGGACACCTCTCTACCCTATATTCTGCACCTGGCATTCGACTCTGGCAGCCAGCCATTCGCCCGTTCCCCCATTTCACCCTGTGCTACAACCCATCCATTTCTCAGCAAACATCTAAGTCATCCTTCTCAGTCAGTTACACAGTGGTGGGTAGCACTATCACTCACTGACTGCAATGCACACTGAAGCCAGGGAGGCTGAAAAATCAAATAACTGAGCTGATATTTGTATGTTTAAATGATCATTTCATGGTAATTATCCCATGTTTGACCTAATTACGTATTATTTATTACTCTTTGAATGAATAACATCATCATCATCAAGAGAAACAGTGTGGTTGCTTTTACCTGACTGCAGTGTATGGTAATTCAACATGCATTTGACGTCAGTCTGAACCGCTGAGGATGTTTTTCCTAAAAAAAATTTGTTAGAAAAAATGATCTAAAAGATGAAAAGTTTGTCTCACCTCCAATTATGACATTCACTAATCCATTTCTTTAGGGAAACATTGTTGAGGTCATGTTTCCTTTTTCAGACTTCACCTTTTTTGCACTAATCTAATGTCGAGCTACAAACAGGAAAGGCTTGCAAATTATATATAACGTCTCCCCCAATCACACCAATACGTTTGATTTAAAAAGGCCAAGACTTTGTGATCTACTGTCTTTAAACTATCAAATCACCAGCATCAGGCTTAAAAGTGGGCAGGTCTGAAGCCTGAAGATGGCTCTTCTGTGTAGAACAGCTGTGCCCTGAATCAACATAACCCTGAGAAGGGGCACAAAAATAAATAAGTCCAGAAACCACTTGGTAGAAACTTCTCCAACTGTCTATTGAAGCAAAGTCCACCTGCTCACTCCATATCTATTTAGGTCTTGCATCAACATAAATTGCAAAAAGTGGTACTCACATAATCTGTGCAGTAAGTTTGGTACAACGCTCACAGGTGAGGCTTGGCACTGACTATGGGTCCTTAAAGTTGACTTTCTTTTCATTGCTGTATTTCAAATGAAAGCATACAATAAAACATCTTTTAAGTTTAAATGTCACAAAATCTTTATATCTGTATTGTTATCTTACAAATTAAACATTAGTTTTAATAAAATACCTATATCACTGTATTATTTAGTGTTATTAATGTTAGAGCCTGGGTTAAATGTTCTAAAATATGAAAGCCTTGTTTCAAAGAAGCATTCATGGAAAGGAGGCCATGTAAGAACATCCACCAAAGTGGTATTCACACATCCATAATGTGAAAGCGATGGTGTGATAGTGGAGCACCAGTGAATCCCACGAGAGTGAAGAAATACTGCTCTGACCCATGTGCTGTTTGTACTGAAATGAACTCACTTTATTACACTTTAGTATACCTCGCTAATACTAGGTTGGAACCAACTTCTGGCTTCAAAACTACCAAAACTGCCTTAAATCTTCATGATTCAACAAGGTGCTGGAAACATTCCTCACAGGTCCTTATTGATACAACAGCATCATACAGTTGCTGAAGATTTTTCTGCCACACATCCATTATGCGTATCTCCCGTTCCACCAAATCCCAAAGGTGCTCTACTGGATTAAGTACAGTGAACTCCTTGTCATGTTCAAGAAACCAGTTTGAGATCATTTGAGCTCTGTGACATGGTGTGCGAAAGCCAACAGAAGATGGGCACACTGTGATCATAATGTAATGGACACCACCAGCGCCCGCCAGCGCCCGCCTGAAACATTGATACAAGGTAGGGTGGATCCATGCTTTCATGTTGTTCACACCCTACCATCCAAATGTCACAGCAAGAATCAAGACTAATCAGATCAAACAATGTTTTTCCAGTCTTCTGTTGCCCCATTTTGGTGAGCTTGTGGAAACTGTAGCCTCAGTTTCCTGTTCTTAGATGACAGCAGTGGAAGCCAGTGTGGCTTTCTGGTGCATTCACAGATGCTCTTCTGCATACCTTGGCTGTAATGAGTGGTTCTTTGGGTTCCTGTTGCCTTTCTATTAACTAGAAGCAATCTGGCCGTTCTCCTCTGATCTCTGGCATCAACAAGTTAATGTCCCCATGAGAAGTGCCCCTAACTGGATATTTTTTTCTTTTTCAGACCATTCTCTGTAAACAGTAAAATGGTTGTGTGGGAAAATCCCAGCAGATCTCTGAAATATACACACCAGCCCATCTGACATCATCTGACAGGTTGGGTCGCCTTATCTACATACCTAAATGGATTGCTGCCATATGATTGGCCGATCAGACATCTGTATTAGTGAGCAGCTGAACACGTGGACCTAATAAAGTGGCTAGTGAATGTACAGCCATTGTTTTTACTGAATATGCTTCCATAAGAAAATCCCAGCACAGAACATATAAAGCAGTGGGAAATGAGGGCAAAATGTGTACTCAGGTGGTGTTTTGCTGTGCGCGCGCGCACACACACACACACACACACACACACACACACACACATATAAACACTCTCTTTCCATAGAGTAGTGAGGTGGGAATGGTGCCAAACCAACACTTCATTTCAATTTCAAATCCGAGGCCTGACTTTGACCTTTCAGCACAAAACTAGTTATAGACTCACTCTCAGCTTCTTTCTCTCTTCCCACCCGTTATGCTGCTTTTCAACACACACACGCTTCTTGCCTTCATCTTGCTCACAATTTTAATCTGTAGCTCCTTCTCCTTCTCTCCTTTTCCTTTTTATATCGCTCAGGATTTCTCACCTCATCTTCTGACTACTTCCCGTGTCTCCTCATCAGTAACCGTAAGTGACTATTGCAGCTCATCCCTACTTGCTTCCTGTTTCCTGTGGCCTTTGAGCAGCACTTCCTGTCTCCTGTCTGTGAGCTTTCTGGAATGCCACCTTTCATCATTATGGAACACTGACACATCTATCAATAAAAAAATGTGAGCGCATTTCTCTCTGGCGTTAAACTGTCGACAATGTTGATTGTTGGAAAAGAAAAAAGAAAGGAGGTAGGAGGGAAAGTAAGAGAAGCGAGAAAACAGGGTGTGGGGAGAGGAATGAGTACACAACCAGTAAGGACATGTTTTATAAATATATGGAGCCAAGGTCGAATTTATCATTTGACTTTATAGGAAACAATTAAGAAAAGTTTATTTCAGGAAGCGAAAGTGACATAACCAGTGACATAATACCATCAGTAGTATTACAGAATGAGATTTACAATGATTTCTCACTTCATCTACCAAATGTTAAGTTTTCTGATCACCAAATGGCAGTTACACAACACTAGTTACGGGGAGGGAGAGTGTTGCTCTAAGCCAGAGGAAGGGCGTGAGTGTAAAATAACACTAGAAACTACACTAAAAGAAGAAATGAGATGGAGAGAAAGAGTAGGAGGAAAGTGGGAGATGGAGAGGGGGTACCCAGGCGGGTGTTCCAGAAACCTGTCAAGGTATTTCCTTCTCCAAACACAAACTTTGCGCAACTGCACAGTACAGACAAGCAGACACACACACACACACATACATATAATCCAACGTTTTATGTTAAAAAATACCCAACAGTGGTCAACAGCACAACTTTGATTTAAAGCATTCTTTGATTGGGTAGGTCTCAGGCCAACTCCCGATTTCCTGCGCGGCACTGTATGT
Source organism: Oreochromis niloticus (assembly GCF_001858045.2). Taxonomy (NCBI): domain Eukaryota; kingdom Metazoa; phylum Chordata; class Actinopteri; order Cichliformes; family Cichlidae; genus Oreochromis; species Oreochromis niloticus. The sequence continues at coordinate 16,394,765 of NC_031984.2, forward strand.
CGTCTACAGCTGTATGAACATGCACGCACACACACATACACCAGCTTAATGAGGCGTTGAGTACCCTCACAGGCTCCACTTTGTGAGTCTCTTCTCCAGTCTCCAAGTGATTCAATATCTCGTTCCTTTAAACACCCCTGCTCCACATACATTTTGGTCAATGTCTCATCACTCCCAACTCCACCACACTTATGCCTGCATGCATTCACATAAATATGTACACACCTACGCAAACACAGACACACACACCATGTCCCACTGCTCTCCTTCTACGCCAGCTGTAGTCCGCCCAATCTGTTTACATAGCCTGCTGAACCTAGAAGAGAGAAAGAGAGAGAGAGAGAGAGAGAGAGACTGTGTTGGATGGGCAGACCATAGCTGTTTGTCTGAAGGGGCTTTCCTGTTCTCACAGGAAATGATAGAGAAAAAAAAGAGGGAGAAACCAGGAACAGGGGAGCGAAATGCAAGATGAAAATAAATGAGACAACAAAGTGAATTACTGAAGAATGAGACCGAGACAGTGAACAGCAGAAGAGCGACAGTAGCAAAGAAAAGGTCGTGAACGCTCATGGAAACATCTGTCCTGCTGTTCAGATAAGCCAAAAGACAGCGAGCACAGGACTGGAATCCAGATCTCCTCTCCTCCTCTTCCCACTGCTGGGCAGATCACAGATTAGACTGTTATGCAAACCTGCAACAGCAGCGTTGCTTTTTGATTTTTGACTTGGCCACCTGTACTTGCTGACTCACAGGCTAAACCTCAGTGCGGCTTGTGGTCTATTCACGGCAAACACATCGCACATTTCCACAAAGGATATCTAATTAACACGCCGCTTTAGAAGGATGCAGGCGATTTACCTATAGTGTGTGTCCTTCTATAAGCATCACATGTGTGGGGCGCTTGTGCCTTCTGGCCATGGACAGGAGTTAACACTGTGTCTGTCTTGACCAGCTGTCTAGACCTGATGACTCCACGTGCATGTTTGATGATGGTGGTGATGGCTGAGGGGAGTAAACAGCCACCAATCACTAAATATTGATTTAAAGCTGCTAATTACTCCTCTGTATCTCCAGGTAAAGAAAGTAAGAAAAACAACTTTTCCAAGTCATTCAAGCCCACTTGTTTTCTCTCATTTTGTTAAATTTGCCCCCTCTTATTCAGATTTTCCACAGTTTATGTTAGGCTGGCCTCTTATTTGTACTTTCCACCAAATAAATGACAAAAAATGACACATAATTCAGTCATTATGTGGGATGAAACATTATGAAACACATGGATTAAATGATGTCCAGTCATTTTTTCACATTTAGTTCCTGCCGATGACAAGGCATCAGAGCCCACTTTACATTTTTGCAACTGTTTTTATGGATACAGGTTAAAATAATTTGGCATGAGGTACAGAAAATATGAAATAGACACTAAAATAAAAGAGTAATGTTTTATTTTATCACCCATCCATTTCATAGCGGCTCGAGACTATCCCAGCTGACATACAGCAAAAGGTGAGGTACAACCCGGCAGGTAATGATGTTTTATATCAGCTGTGTGCTACAAAACATTTGCTTAGTTCAAGTTTGTGTATCTTAGATCCCAAATGAAGTGCAAAGTGTCTGTATGAATCACACAGAGTGCTTTTCTCCTCTCAGAACAGTGAAATCCCTTCTTCCCACACTTTTCCAATGATGCACGTTGTGAGGGGGATGCCCATCCAACAATTTTTGCAACTTCTGAACGCCAACAAACAACAGTTATTCATGTGAAAGTAAGAAAATAAGGACACTCTTTTTCCAAGCGCTCTATTTAAGTTCTCTGTAGATTATCTTTGTGAGCTATACTCTGCAGGATTTCCTTCAGAGTGGAAGAATGTCACAAAAGAGTGTTTTCTGTTTTTCTCATTCTTTAAAATCAAACTCTTTTTAGAAATACTACTGCTATCAGACAATGTACATATAACAAATAAACCTGTTTATTTCAAGCATTTCGTGATCATATGTATTTTGGGTCATGGGCCCAGTCACAACAGCATGTGTACAGATGTTTAAAGATGATGTCAGTTCAGACAGCACTCTGGTTTGGGTACTGTGATAAAGGTCACTTACAAGTTTGAAAACTGCATCCAATTAAAGATTTTTGACCACTCCACTTCTTTCTCTGCCTCTACCTCTCTGTTCTGTCTGTAGTCATTTCCTTTGTGGTGTTGTGAAGGAGCTGTCCACCTCTTACTGGAAGGCACACCTCCTATTCCCATGTCCTCCCTCCTCCCACAGCCCCTGCTGCATTCCTTTATCTTTAACCATTCTATAACATTTTCTTCCCCACATCTGGCACTTTTTCTGTTGTCCTGCTTCTGCTCCCTGTATGTTTAGCAAAGGCAAAAGGCTCTGAGAAGCTTGTTTGTGTCTGTGGTTGTTCTGGTCCTGAGCTCGCTGAGTAACGAGCGTAAACGTACACAGCACAAACATGCGGGAATCAGGCAAAACCAGCGAGAGTTGGTGAGAGACAGAGAGACAGGGATGCGACATGTAATTGTGCTCTAATGAAAGATAAACAGTGCAGTCTGAGGGAGTGTGTCTGGGCAGGGCCCCCGGCTGGCCTAAAGGCTCTGCTCTCCTAGGCTCTTAATTAATGTCTTAGGAGGTCAGTCAGCCTCTTATAACCTGTCACCAAATACTCTAAGTAGCATAAATGTGTTTTTGTTTGTGTGTTTGCGTGTTTCGCTGTAAGTCTGTATGTTTATGTGTGTGAAGTGCGTCAGAGAAAAATATAGAGAATGCCCACTTTGCGGGAACTAACTGCTCCAAATGTTCTCTCGACTGCTCTCATTCCACCCTGCACAGTGATCAACCTAACTGCAGGTGCCCACCTGTCTTTTTTATTGTTTTTTCTTCTTTTACGCCTGGTGGTGGTCACATTCACTTGGAGCACTGTCTCTTTTTAGCTCAGCTCAGCTGTCGTATACCTCTGTTTCAGGGGCCAGTTTGTTTCCTGGCATGTCTTTTACTGGACCTTCCACTGATAATCAAGATACACTGTATCTGATTACTATAAAAAAATGAAACAGCTTAGAAATGCAAAAGTTTTCATTTTGATCTGTAATTTTGTTGTGCCGCAGTTGATCTGAAGCAGGTGTGCGTCCACACACTGTGTGCATGTGGGAACGTCACTTGTGGCCAAGCAAGGTTTAACTAAAAGAAGGGTATTCCCAGCCAAAAGTCTGGCCACAAAACCCAGACTAAGTAACCTCAGAGTCTGGGTGGCTGGTCTGAACCTCGCCGTCAAAGTCCTAATCAGCCTGCACATTACACACTATTATGGTTAGAGCGCGGGGAGGGAGAAGGTGAGAGTGGGAAAAAGATAAACACAAGAAAGTGAGACATTTCAGTTGCTATAACTCTTGCAAAGTTATTGTTGGGTTTTTTCTTTCCGTTTTGTTTTTGCATAAAATCCAAACTGAAAGAAAAACATGGAGAGAAAAAGACAGTGACAGCTGTTTGCTTTTTTGTCTTCGCTTTTCTCACTACTATTTATGTTGTTCGCTTTCCCTACGAACAGACAGGTGAGAGTGGAAGAGCTAACCAGGAGGCTCTGACCCTTGACCTCTCCCCTCTAATTCAGTACATCAGTTGGTCTGACCTGACCTCAGCCCTAACAGTGTCTCAGGGTCACTGCCAGTTGTTAAAGGTACACAACAAGCCTGGGAAAAAAGAAAAAGGAAAGGAGGAAAGAATCAAAACCTTAACTTAAGAAAAATTGCCAATACATGGATGTAAATTGGGAGAAAAAAGTATTAAAGACATGATGTAATGAGTAATATCAGAGACATTTATTTACACTCAAAAGTACACTTCTTCGAAAAATTAGCCCTCTGTTAGATTTTAAAACACCACATAAGTTAAATTGGGGATGTGACACAAGCAGAAATATTTCTAATTCATTCCTAATTTTTCAGAAATTAGAAACCATTTGGGATGGCAAGCAAAAAAATTGATTAAAAAAATATTTTTATCATTCTATATTTTTCTGTAAAATCCCAATCTGAAAAGTATGTCGTATCCACTGCGGTCAAACAGTTTTTATAGCATAAAAATACAACAGCGCACTCCGATTTACTGTTCTAGGCCTTGATGTATTAAAACTGAAGTTATTAAAAACTTGAGTACTCGAGTACATGTGCTTAGACACTTGCCAGCAGAGGACGAGGTAAACAAGCTTCCACAGCCCGTGAGCTGAAAAAGTGTGCAAACTGCCTCCTCTACATCACTAATTGCATGTTTTCTCCCCACATACCTGTAATTACACTCTGCCTACCACTCATCTTTCGCTCTCTGAGGCAACACTCGTGCTAAACCATAATGAAGCCAGGCTCTAATGATTTACAACTGCTTAGCATTAGCACATACACTAACAGCTTCAGACATTACCAGCGACAGTAAAATTACATCTTTATCAAACCAATCCAAATTACATGAGATTAAGAAAAATATAGATTTAACGAGTGGCAAGTTAGGCAATTCTTTTTTTCTTCCATTTAAATGTGTTTAGCTCGACGATTTTGAATATATGAAGAGATCAACAGTATTGGGCAATTGAGTTATACGCCTGCACAGGTATAACTTAAAAAGGCCCACTTTAAGTTCTGTTCACCTCAGACTGACAAATATGAAATGGAAAAGTGTTTGTCCTTTGATTTATTTACATTTGTCCTGACTGACTGACTGCATGTGCCTCCCAAGGACAGAACTTTCAGGAGAGAAAGTGTGCATATGTGGAGTCATTTGCATAAGTAGGCCATTGGTTCCTAATGGAGGCGTTTTGTTCAGGCGTTAACAAGGTGTCTCGCTGGGGCTCTCGTTCATTCGCTCCTTCCTGTCGTCCGCTGACTCTGACGTCCAGGCAATCAGTGCTGCATTTGGGCTCTCTCTTTGTGTGATTTACGAGCTCCCAGATTCATTTAAAAGCCATTGTTCTCCTCTGACGGATACCATGGCCCCCTCCGCTTCCACACTCTCGCTCAGGGACCGCACGCACACGCACACACACACACATTTTTACACGGCCGCCGCTTACTTTATCTCTCACTCACTCACCCACTTGCTCAATCACTCAACACATACACACACTGTGCCCATCTATCATGAAGCGATGCAGGAGGAGATTGTTATCCCGGTAACCGTATTAACCCACAGATCTCCAGCACTGGCTGATCCAGCAGCGTATTAAGGCGCAGGACAGAGAGCGGTAGACGAAGAGAAGAGAAGAGAAGAGAAGAGAAGAGAAGAGAAGAGAAGAGAAGAGAAGAGAAGAGCCTAAAGTCAACAGTCAAATTTATTATCATTCACATTCATCCTCAAACACCACTTCTGTCCGCAAAGCACAGAAGATAGGAAAGACGGCAAAACATCTCCAGCCTCGTCCCCTCTCTCGTTTGCCGAAGATTGTCTGTCAGCGAGGCGTCTGTAAATGCATCAAGACACACCTGCGCTTGATTAAGTGTGTTTAGACTGCAGATGGAAGGATGGGGGGAGGGTGTGTTTGGGGGCAATTTAGAGAGCAGAGGTTTTATGAGAGTAATCATCTCCAATAAGGCCTTCCTGGGAATCATAAGCCCCCGCCCTGCACACACACTGTGTCTAATGTGCGCCACACACACAAACAGAAAGGCACACTTTTGCACCTCCGAACCCTCTCACACCCGCACACAGAGATCCCTTATGCCTCTCTGTTCATTTTGAGCTTTAATAAGAGCCAACTACATTTTAATCTCATTCCTCATAAGTGGACAACTTGTATTTAATTCTCCGAGATGAGAACAAGTTGGCCTCCCACAAAGCGGGCTGTATTGAGTTACAGCCTCTGCTCTGCGTTTATGTGGGAGATTAACTTCTCTCTCCGAGTTCATATTTTGATCTGGGCCAGGCTATGGCAGAAGGGACGTTGTTGGAGGGGAAAAAAAGTACAGAGAGAGAAAGAAGAGGCCAGGCTTGGAAAAGACATAATGTCGTTACATTGTTTAATGACATTAACGTGTGTGCATGCAAGTGAGTACACATCTACTGGAAGTAGACAGCATTAAGACCCCTTATAGCCATTGGGTTTCTTAATGTGAAAAGTAAAAGATGTTGTCCAACAGTTATGCATTTCATGCACACACTAACCTCCATCCTCAGTGATGAAGTGGATGAACAGGCGGTCGCTAGAAGATGATTTTGAATTCCGGCTTTGAGATTTACTCTGTCAAGTGGCACCACCTAAAGTAAATTATAATAAGCTGTGAAAGTAAAGAGTATTAAATTGCCACTGCTATGTTCTATTGATAATATGACTGATCATTTTATGTTGGGGGTCTACTGTGGAGCTTCCATCCACAGTCCAAAGACATGCACAGTAGGTTAACTGGTGTTTCTAAATTAGCCTTAGGTATGAGTGAGAAGATAACTTATTGTCTGTCTCTCTGGGTTAGCTCTATAATAAACTGGTGACCAGTCCACGGTGTACCCTGCCTCTCACCCTGTAACAGCTGAGATAAGCTCCAGCCCAATCAAAACTCTGAACTGAATAAGCGGAAGAATGCATGGCTAGATAGCTGGCTGGATGGATAGATGGACGGATAGATGGATGGATAGATGGTCAGTCTACTAAAGCAGTTTCACATGCTTTAATGCCTAAAAAATCCCATTAATGTCTAATACTCTAAACTGCTGCTATAAATCTCCTTTCTCTTTAAGCTGCAAAAAGCCCAGACTGCTCTGACTGGGCTGGTTTTGACACAAAACCAAGTGTTGTCTCCGTAGTGTAACTGCTGCTGGCTACCTGGGGCTTCAGCACCTCGGGAACTGCACGAAGACTCTTGTGTTCATCTTGTGCAGTTGTGCACGGCTTCTGACTAAGATATTTTTGAGACAGTAGCAAACTGTGAGCCCACTCTTCATTCGTTTGATGATGTACACACTAGCCAGTAGGTGCTCCTAGAAAGATGAATCTGTTCATCTGGACAAACAAAATTAACTTTCTCGCATCTCCTTACCTAGATGATTGAGCATGCAACAAGAAAAACACAGTATAATATGAGCACTTTAATTTCCTCGGCAGGAGCCTTCCACATAGGCCTATTTAGCATTTAAGGTAATCAGGAACTAAATCCGATTCCTTTTTTTTTTGAAAGGGGGCTATTAGGTATAAATTAATACTCCATTCTTATCTTTAGTCTGACTGATAACAATTTCCTCACACTGCTCTCTCCATAATCACTAAATCTTTTATCAAGAAATTCTGCTTACTCTGAACAGCACCGGCTCCACAGCTCAAAATGATCTTTCATGAGAACAGTGGTGCAAACTATGTTTTTATGTTTTCCACTGGAAAAAAAAAAGAGGTTGCGTGTCACTCCAGCAGTTGTAACAGTGTGTGTCAGCTGAAGTGTGTCGGGAAGACTGCAAAGATCCCGTAAGCACAGGGCACAGTGGCACTGGGTTTAGGGTAAGTGGGATGTTGACAGCTTTTTGGACAGCTCGCGCTCTGCTCTGACAGGCCAAGAGTTATTATCCAACCTGAGAAAGCCCAGTGGCAATGCTCAAACCTTCAAACATTCTCAGTTTCAACTGTGTGTGTGTGTGTGTTTGAAGGCAGGCTGAGGAGGGCAGAGAGTCATCCAGTAGATTTACTGTGTCAGTAAGCAGCTGTGTTTGTCAGTGCTGGCCTGAGGCTTTTCAGTGTCATCCAGTCGGTGTGATTATACACCGTACGCTCCTCCCATTTTCTGCCTTTCTCATCCACCTCTTTTTGCAAAGGCCCACTGAAAGCCCGGGTCAGCTTACCTAGAGCACAATATCGGTAAGAGAACAAATTTCCAAAAGAAAAGTGTTAACACTGAAACAAAAACAGGTATGCACAATAATTATATTCATATTTATATCTCATTCCCACACACAAACACTTACAGATGGTCAGATGGATGGATGCATGCAAATGGCAATCCATGAGTAGCTATTGTTTAAAACCGTGACCTCAAACAGCCCTTACTGTGAAGTAGATTGGCCAGAAATGATGTTGAGATTTGTAATTTTTGAAAAGAGATCCTGCACTGGCCTGAGAAAACGTATAAGCTGTGCACCATTAAGAGAGCCCATGACGTCTAAACCAGCCTGGATTACTTTTCAGCAAGAGCACTTGCTGTAGCTCTCACTGCAGGTGTTCAAAGTTGGTTTGGTTTGAAAGGATTACAGGGTGGAGGAGTTCCAGTAAGTTTTTTTTTGTGTCTGGCTTTGTGTGCATGCCTGCATGTGTGCGTCTGAAAGAGAAAGAGGGACATCATTAGACTGCTTATTTCATGATGGAATAAGACGGTGTTCCCACCTCATCTGTCACTCCTCACCTCATCCTGTCTCAAACTAAAACATTCATCCCTTTCTTGCACCAGAAACCCATCAAACCTTCTCGGTGCTCCCTGAAACTGCTTCCAACTTCTCCCTCAGCTTCTTTTTTTGTGTTATGTTAAATACAGCTAAAACTTTTATAGTAATGTTTTGTGCATCATTTGGGAGTGTTATGTCGCTGTGACCGTGGAAGAGTATCAGCCACAGTATCAGTCTGAGTGGTTCAAACTATCTGCGTAGAGCAGCTGTGGTGTGGGTAGCTGGGTTGTGTAAGTTTATTCTACTGTGGGCAATCACTCTGAGTCACTCTGCAATCAGACTCCAGCTTCTGTAAACAATGTTTACATGCATGAAAAAGATGTTAAACATCACTGAGCACACCAGCAAGTCAAAATATCTAATAAATAAATATGCATAAAATTCATTTAAATGAACGACTTCATGCTCACCTTTCATAACTTTTTTATAAGCTTTCATGAAACCGGATTTTTAAAAACTAAAATGACTCTTCAGACTTCATAGCATACATACATTGCTGATATACAGCGGAAGCATTTGAGTTAAGTGCTACATATTTCCCTTGAGAGTTGATAGAGACTGAAAAACAGAGCTAAAAGTGAATCAATATGGGATATATGACTAGAAATAAACTGTAGTGGCTTCATAACTGCTGGATTTATGAATAGTCAACTTTTTTCCTAATAAGATCAGCTCAAAAGGTGCTTAAGTTTAAGTAAATATTTTCATACCTTGTACCCAAACAAATTTCAAAAGGTTTAACAGCAATGTGTGTAGCGTGCTGTCTTTAAACTACAAACAACACAATCTAATAATCACACCTTCCAGTGCTCGCTGTGATCAGCATTACTCTTACAGATTTATAAAAACGCTAAACTGCCCTGAAAATGTTTTTTTCAGAAAAAAAACATACCCCTTAGTCAAAATACGAGACAAACAGTTCAAATACTGTGTTTAAAATTTCACTAAAAGCCATGTGTCCCTCTCAGTTCACCCAGCTCTGGGCTCCCCTGCCCCGGGCTAATGGTTAAGTAAACAGCCTGGTGTCTCGCCTGCAGTGGGAACAATCTGGGACTATGTGTGTCGCTCTGCACACCTCTGCACTAATGCTGGTCAGAGTGTCGCGGCTCGCAGGCTGCATGACTCCATGGTGGGCTGATAGACACAGACAGGCAGGCAGAGACAGACAGTAAGGGAGAGGAGAGAGTTCACCAGAGCTCGCCACTATGAGAGTCATTAACCGTTTCTTACTCAGCTTCCTATTTAACCGAGTCAAGGAACTGACAGCGAATTCTCACCTCCTGAAGTTCCTCCTTCACTTTTGGAATGGCAAATTTTTCTTCCCTTGTTTTTCGTTTAAAACTAAATGCAAAATTTACATGCCATTGGAGCACGATCAGAGCCGGCTGACCTGCCTGTTTCTCAGCAGATAAAAAAGGAAAGCTGTAGGCCTTAGTTATTACATAAAAAGTGAGTCTATTTTTAATTAAACAAGAAGTCCAATAATTAGTTTGATTAATAGTAAGCTATTTCTGTTATAAGAACAGATTGATTTGCACACCAAAAAAAAAACATATATGGATTTCATTAGCTGTGTAATGGTTCAAGCACAAGGTCTTCCTGAGACTTCTGGTAAATTCAGCAAGTAGCTTTTAATCTGAAGCAGTAACCACAGGAAAGGTTTCGCAGTAGCTTTTGCAAGCTAATAGGCAGCAGCTATGGCAAGAGATAATGAGATCAGTGTGTAAAGATCAATTAGCTTTTCTCACAGAAGCAACACAAGCTCTGGAAGTTGAACTCGGTGAACAGCGAGACTTTTAATTCGGATAACAATGCGTTGGTGATTTCTCTCTGATTTTCTGACCGCACTGGTTCAGGAAGATGACTCAGTTGAGGGTGGAGTCGGTTGCTCTTAGGCCCTGTTTCGATCAGGGTTATTATATTTATACTAAAAACTAAAAGAATTACAGCTAACATGTATAAAAACAGTAGAGTGCTTTTACAAAAATAATTAAATTGAAATAAAAATATGGAGGAAAAAGTCCTTAGCTTTAGTCTTTGTTAGCACAGCCTAACCCTAACAAATATAGGATGTCTACATGACTCTGAGTAAACTGCCCTCTCAAAGTGTCTCACCTAACAAGTAACTCCCACATCGCAGTGATTGCAAAGACTAAAATGAATGCCGAAACTAAAAAGAACCAACAAATCCACTTTCGGAAGCAGTGAAACTAAACTAATTTTAAAGCAGAAACTCAAAATGAAATAGAAATTAAAAACTCATCAGAAAACACAAAACTCTAATAATAACTGTGGCGCTGCAAAACCAGAATACTGCACATCAGTAGCGGCTATCCCCTGCTACTGATGTGCAACAGAAATGCATATGATTACAGTCTGGCCCAGCTAAAGTGTGCTATACTGGTCTAGTGGAAGAGGTCTATAATAGTCCTGTTAGTTCCCAGCAGTTAAATATAAGGAGTGTCTGCACTAATAACCACCTACACTGAATATAGACCTACAGACAGTGGAAGATGTTTATCTATTTTTCAGTGTTTGCCTACTTGAACGGTCATTTATCGAGTTGACGTTACCTCTGTGAAGTTAGTTTGTTTGGATTTAACTTTCACTGCTTTCTGAGACACAGGGAGTGAAAGACAGAAAGAGAGAGAGAGGGAGAAGTAGGCCATGACTCTGAATGGTGGCAGTGTCATGTCTTTGATGTCAGTTTGTGTCCAGATCTCACACGCCTGATTGGACAGCTCCAAACAAACCGGCAGGAGCCCAGTTCAACACTTCGAGCACGCAATGACAGAGAAAACCTCAAAGGGACAAGCGGGTGGGTGGGATCTGAAGTCATTTTAAGAAAGTCTGGACTGAAAATGTTGACTTTTAACCCTTTTAAAGCAAATCAAGTTTCTTCAAAACCTGACTAGACTGCTAATGTCTTCTTTTCAGCTGCAGAAAAATCAAACACGATGCATTATTTTTAATATATTTGTTTATTCTCTAAACATTTAGCTCAAAGACAGACAAAAGACACACTATTTCCCCATAAACACATGTAAATATGTGACTTCAATATGTTGTTAAAGTCGGGGAAAAAAACAAACTGAGTGAAATTACCTCTCGAGACTTGATGTTTAAATTTGTGCACACAAACATACGATGCAGGCCTCTCCAGGCATGTTTACAAATGTGGCTCCCCAGTGACTGGGCTAACTGGGGTAAAGAGACCTCAAAAAACAGCGGTCTACAGGGATATTCCACAGAACAAACATATGTATGCACGTACACACCAATGTGGATACACACTTGGAAGGCACCCCATGCACACACACATGGTGAACACCCACTGAACCAAGCACAACCCACCTAACGAAGAACATTTTTAAAATCTTTTATATACCTATGAGATAGGCCAATGACGGTCTTCCATATACAAAATAAAAAACAAACAAATAGAAAACTGCTGCTTTATGTGAGACCGCAAGCTTTTGCAAACCAGTTCATCTATATATTATCAGGTTTTTGATTACACATATCTTACCAACTACTGGATTTTTTCCAGTATCATTGATAAAAGGATTGTCTCTGTGTTTTTTTACTCTCAGTTTCTTCAGACCTCTCCTTTCTTGTGTCCTCAAGATGTTTTTAAGGAATTGAAGAACGTCCGTGATCCTAGCAGAGAAATAATTTCAGGAACTGTAGCAGAGCTGACACAACAAAGTACAAGCATTGTTTCGTTATAAGCATTGGACCCCACCTGTCCCCAATGGCAGCTGGATAGACTCGAGCTCTGCAGCAACCGTGACTTAAAATTCAACCCTAAAGTATAAATTCACAACTATCCCTCTGACCCTATACATAAACCAGTGGTGAGTGATTCTTAACTATGATGCCTCTTTAGCTCAGTGGGATAAGTCATCAGTTGTGCTGGTAATGAGAAGATCATGACCTTATGTGGAGTATGACCTACTGCATGTTTTACAGTAGTATGTGTAACTTAAATTTTAGACATCTGCATAAATTTTATTTTGGAAATAGAGAACACGGAAATAACCATTCACACCTACAGCTGACGTAGAGAGAATGGAGAGAACCCATACATGCAAATCCCACACAGAAAGGTCCCCTGAGGCACAATCACTGCACCAAAACTGCTCAAAACTACTCCATGGTACAAATTTGTAGCCTCAATTTGGGGCTCAATTAAGTCGAGTCAATCAAAAGACAGATGAAGGAGAAAAGGAAAACATCTTGCCAGAATTCACTGTTTAGCAATGATGTCTGGAATTCTGAAGGGGAGGTTGATCGGTAGTTCAGCAGGCAGCTTCGGCATAAATCTGCCAGCAGGGCAGGGTTTGAACTTCTCCCTCAAGCTGATCTTAATTCTTTACAGAACTAGTTTTTGTCTTGGTTCTTGTGTACAAATGAGTGGAACATTTGTTAATGCTTTCCAGCAGAGACTGCCTGAAAATATGCATCAGTATCGCACTGTGTGAATTATTATTGTGTCATGCCTCTCTCATTAAGCTTTTCACCACACCTTCAAGTGTGGTTACAAGAACTACTCGTTGCAAGCGTGCTCTGGCCATAAAAGGTATTGCGCACTGATAAATTATGCGATTTAGAAGTTTTGGGAATTATTTCAATCATGGCAATTTATTATCCTCATATCATATACTGATATCATCCTAACGTGACCGAAAGACAGTTATATCACACCAGTGAAACAGCAAACACAGTTTTCCTCTTGGTGACATCGACAAGATAAAAGCACAGAAATGCAAAACTGTGGATTCTCTCATCTATCATGTGACTCTAGCGGCTATGCTAGCCACATCGCAAATATACTGTACACACACACACACACACACACACACAGGGTTATACAACCCAAAATCAATACTTCATGCACCCTGTTTCTTTTTGTGCTGAGAAGACATCTTGCAAGAAGACAAGATGTATAAATGGCAAAGTTACCTCTGTAGTGTTGATTGAAATCACTGCTGGGGCGGATGTGTCTATACGATACAGGCATGTGCTCTTACCTCTGCATCTGTGTGCATGCATGTAATTGACATGAGCACACCCACAGGTACACGTGGGAGCTGTGTGCCAGCTACATAAATGCTATTTAGGGAGAGTGCTTAGGCAGCACAGCGCAGCACATTCTCCGTGTCAGTCGTCCTGATGAAATAAGGTTTATAGAGGGGTGTGGTACAACAAGGTAAGGCCCAGAACAATGATTGTTTGTTTGTTGTTGTTTTATTGGCAGTGATAATTGCTCCCCCTCCTCTTAAGGATGCCTCCATACCGCCATGCCGCCACACACATGCACACACTTACGCGGCCACAGGAATGCATCCACACTCCGCGCCACCGGCACATGTATCCCTGTTCTTGTTTTAGAAAAATTTCAACATGTGCAATTCTGGAGATCTGATCCGAAACAAACTCTAAAAGACATGCAACAAAATGAGCTGTCCATAAACTGAGTTTTCTCATTTTTGAAAAGTCAAAACTGAAAACAGTTTTTCTGCACTTTCATGTTACACAAAACCTCCAACTTTCCCTTTTGTTTTCATGTAAACTATGAGAGAAAGCAACCGACGGCTTTTCTTCTTATTACTCCATACTGTAGACTTCAAGTGAATGTACATAAATTTTAAAACAATTAAAAACTATGTATGTTGTGTCGGTGTACTGGAATATAGTTCAAGATTATTTTGAGGACTGGGAGCCATTAAGTCAGTATATGATTGAGTGCTGAACAGTAAAACACACAAATCCAATGATTTTGTTTTCTAATGTGTCTGCTCAGAGTGTGTGAGTTTTACTGATCAGCTCTTAGCTCTGCTTGTTTGATTTCTTTTTACTTTTACCCTTTTTTTAGCCCTTCCTGGTACAACCCTCAAGGGATCTTCATTGTTAGGTGAGTGTTTAAAGCATTCTGCTATGGAAACACAAGTTCTCTTAACTATGATGGATAAAATGGAAAAGTTGAAATTGAAAAGAAACGCTCCCGTGGTTTCTTGCTGCTGTATGACATGAACTGTGGCTGAGTGAAATCCATGGTAGTGCATTCCTTTCTTGTTGCTTGTTGCACTTTGTGAACCCTGATGAATGAAGCCTTAATTCACATGAATTCTCCCGTGCTGAAAATCACATCATGATCTCTTTATTAATCGCTTTCTGTGACACACGTACAGAGAGGCTGTTTTTCTGTGAGGCGTAGGTAAAGACAGGCAGGCTCCAGAGCATAATTGAACATGTAGCTACACCACCACAGGGAGTTGGCAGCGCCCGGGGAGAAGACTTGGCTCCCCCAGAGAGGCCTGGAGCATAACCAGACCAAGCTGTGCCAGGCACTGAAACAAACACACAGTGCCCCATCTCCTTTAACCACCACCCCTTTCTCTGCTATCCCACTCCTTTAAACACCCCTCTGCTGATTTCCTCTCCTTTCACGCATAACTTTTTAGTTCTTGCTTGTTCCTTAAATCCTGGACTTTAAATCCTGTTTTGTCATTTAAAAAAGTGTTCGGGGTCAACACTCAATTCAGTCAGTTAAAGGAATTTTCAAAAGTTTCCCAAGAAAATTTCCTCAGGCCTTCTGCCAGGTCCAAGTCACTTAGTTGGGAGTAAGAACCATGTTCTATCTTGTCTGATCAGCAGTGCTGTCAAACCTCTTTCACTGCCACATAACACTGTTTGCTGTGATAAAGTGGTAGAGACAAAAATTAAATAAAGACTTAAAAACATTTGTCTAGTCTGGCAATATAGTTTACACTTGTCCTTATGTATATAAATACACTCATACATGTTCACATGTGACACACACATACACACACGTACACACATGTACGTACACACATACACAAAAGCAGCAGCAACAGATATGCAAGGATACATTTACACAGAAAGCACTGGCAGGGTTTTTCTGTCAAGCTTTGGTCAGTGGGGGAAAAGGAGGGTTAGTCTAATTTGGGATACAGTGTCTAACCATAACAGCATCGTATCTACACCAGAACCCTCTAGGTTTCTAGGAATTTAGAGTTCATGACTGGATTTTAAAGGCAGACGCTCATTGTGACCATGTCATCATCCACGAGTGGCTTTCCCAATGCCAGACGTCTCTGCGTTAAGACATTTTCAATATATAGAAAGATGTTTGTATGATTTTGTGCAACCTATATGTAATTGATGTATAGTGAGGCCGTGTGGTATGCCAGCAACAGCTATATATTTACACTTCCTTTCCCCAGTACAGTGTGCTCTTTCACTGGCTCGCTTTGAAGAGCTACATAAGTGGGCACGGACCCAGCCTAGCCCGGCCCTGACCACACTAGAGGCCATGGGTTGAAATGGAAAGCGTGTATAAATATATGTACACATATGAGAGTGACGTTTTGAGGATCATATCTGAATGTGTGATGAAATGAGCAGCGCCCACTGGCACTGTTGCTGTCAGTGGAAAGAACTGAGAACAAAGAGCTGTCAGTTTGAACACATAACACTGCGGGGCCAGGACAGGACATGGCATGCACCGCGCTCAACTGTGCTACCTGAACACTCCCCGACACACAAGTTAAGTCAACACCTGCTGTGTAAATGCTAAATGTTGTCCCTCCTTACATCTCAGCTTTCCCTCTTTGTTTTGATTGGTCTAGTATTTCTCCCTCTATTCTGCAAGGCTGTTTAATGAGGCCCAGTTTGTAATTGGGCCAGTCGTGTTATTTTAGGGTTGGAGCACAAAGTAATTACCCATCCGCGGCTGTACTGTACTCTCAGAAAGACAAAGAGAAGGAGAGAGCAAAAGAGGGAGAGCAAAATAGATTAACGGGAAAAGAGAGAACACAAAATACTTTGTAACTCAAAACTATAATATTACTACATTCTTGAGAGTTTAACTTTTGTCCTTTGCAGCTGAATTGCACTCATATGGGAAGTTCTCGAGCAGCTCAAACATATCGAAGTTGTGAAACTCCCCTTGACTTCTCCATCAGCTGCATCCTGTTGATGAACTCCAAAATCAACGTGACTATGACTTGGGCTCACTTGAGCTCAAAATAACATAAAGAAGGGGAAAACTAGAAATGTAACTCTAAACATTGGATTGATTCAGCACATTGAAAGCATTACACAGTGGAAAAGCTATTGTACACGTGCACTCACTCAGATCATGACTAGGCTAAAGTCGTTATCTGAGAATGAAGCTCATCATGAAGAAAGGGCTTTAAGACATTAAGTGTTGTTTCAAAAGGACATTTTTTGCACCTTGAGAAGCTTTTCGATCTGGCACACAAATGAAAGGTTTACAGCGCAGCACAATTAGAGTTTTAATGGAGTCGTGATAGTAAATATATCCGCTTAAAAGCTTCACAAGGAAGAAACTTCAACATTATACTATGATTACTGCATCTATAATTTATTAATTATTAGGTCTTTTTTAGCTAACTTCCATAACGTGTTCCATAACATATACATGTCTGAGATGCTTTATGTGAGTTAATATCATTTAGAAATGTTTGGATAATAATCTCTTAAAAGAGCACACTAGCAAACAGAACTGGAATAAATAAAAATAAATAAATCTAAATTATTGCAGAAGAATCTGAATTATTTTCTATTCTATTCTAGTTTAATGGAAATTACAACAAATCTGTCAGATTCTTACTACAAAATCTTTTGGTTCAACAAATAAAGAAAAACGTATTAAAACATGTCTTAGATATGGATACTCAGACTCTTCTAGTGTGTCTGTGGGCTTTATGGTAGCCTATATACTTGCAGCAGTAGTAACTTTGAATAATAAGAGAGCCACTGAGGTAATGATTTACCATGCCAAGCCTTCCAGTCCCTCTGGTGATGAGAGGTGATGTCATCACAGATATTAGTGCAGCACGCACTCAGACACTTGCAAGTCTTTTACAAGTAGTCGTACGGGCTGCAGTGTATATGAGCGTGTCAAGGAGACTAATCCTTCAACTGATAAGATTAAACTGTGCCAAGCATGTGGTCACAAAGATGTGAGCACACATATATATAGACACAGACACGCTTGCAAAGCATGTGTTCAAAAAGCATAAACACGGTTGCTGTAAATGTTCCTGTTCAGCTATTAAAAATTAAGTACCATTTTTGGATGGAGCATTTTCCAAAAACCATACAAAAACTTGGTCCAGTTGGAGTTTACAGTTTAATTTAACATTAACATTTAATCTCCCGATTAAACTATAAATGTAATATTTCACATTATATAAAATTTTCTTTTCCTACAGTTGTGTTTCATATGCATTCTACCATGAAACCAATCACTCTTTAACCTGCAACCTGCATATTAAGTGGCCATTTATCGGAACTGGAGGAAGGGAGGACGCATCTGCTGCCTCAATTCGTTTTCTTTTTCAGTTCTTCCTCATTCTGACCTGACTCACTTTGAGACGAAGGGACAGTTAACGCATGTTACAACATCGAAACTTGATGCTGGTGGCCCTCACCTCATAGTTTCAGTGGAAAATTTTAGAGAAATTAACTCAGCACTTTTGTTTCAGCCTGCTCTCAAAGGACACAAGAGGGTAAGCAGTCACGTTGTCAGAACCAGAACAGAAAAAAAAGGCGTGTGAACTAATGGAAAGAATGACCAAGCATTAATAGCGACATGAGTGAAGGGGCAAAGAGGAAAAGAAAGCTGTAGGACAGGTCAGGAGATGGACCAGATTATAAATAAACAGCAGGAAGAGGATGGCTTGGCGCAATCTGGACCCAACCAGTTCTGAAAGCTTTTTTTTTTGTTGTTTTTTGTTTTTTAATTGCTGTACTCACAGAAACTTAAATACACCACCACTGTTAGTCCACAACATGAGCAGCATGTAGCCTACATGATTAGAAAGAATTCTGCTGATGCGAACTATGCAGTGTAAAGTAAACAAATGGGAATACGAGCACATTAGAAATAGCACAAAAAAAGGAGAAGAAATACTACACAGAGTATTTCTTCTCACGGAGACAACCCTGCTGTGATATTAACACCTCCTTTGTTCTTGCGGCTTCTACAAGATAGAGGTGTCAGCTAGAGATCCTT
Source organism: Oreochromis niloticus (assembly GCF_001858045.2). Taxonomy (NCBI): domain Eukaryota; kingdom Metazoa; phylum Chordata; class Actinopteri; order Cichliformes; family Cichlidae; genus Oreochromis; species Oreochromis niloticus. The sequence goes on from NC_031984.2 coordinate 16,413,246, forward strand.
TCATACTGCAGAAAAGAAGAATAAGAGATGTACAATACAATACAATGCAATATTTACAAAATCTCCATCCATGGCTGTCTAGACTAATTTATAGTAATATTATACTTCGCATGTCCAGTGGCACAGGAGCCCCATCAATAACCACTCATTCAAGGTGTGCAACTAAGATTAGTGATCAACTCAGTATGCGATCAAACGGGGAATATTGTGAGTCATGGTGCGGAATAATGGCCAGAAAAGTCTCTTAGCAGAACATTATAGTGACACCGACCTATGACCTTTTGTATTTTCTTTACCATATTTTGGTATTAGATGATTGGATGATTTCTGTTTCTGTAAGCTAATGAATTGCCTGTTTTTTCATGAATATATTTTAACTCTGACTGCCAAAACCCTAATTCTTTAATTCTTGGCTGAATATTTATGCCAAATTTTAAAGGGCAAATCTCTCCCTGGGACGTTTACTAATCACCCCATTTTATTAAATGCTTATCCAATTAGGGGTCACAAGGGTTAGGGAGAGGCTGCCATAAGGTAAGAGGCAGTGTACACTGTGTCAGGGTTAGTGTCACCGGTCTATCACAGGGTAACAAAGAGAGACAGACAACTATTCATGCTCATATGGAGGGGCCCCACAGTTGGAGCCAATAGCCTTCTTGCTATGAAGCGACGGTGCTAATCACCATCATCATCATTATCACCATCATTACATCAGATCATAAAAAGTGTCAGCACAAAGGCAGCTGTATACAGATGGTCATTTTAACGTGAGAGTCTATTGAGACTTACCGGGTTTTAGAGCCGGCCTCAAGTGGCCATTTGTAGAATTGCAATGGCTGCCTTGGCTTCAACTTTCACCCCTGGAGATTGCCTCTTGCTTAAGATTAGTCTGCTGAGATAATATTTTGACGTGAAAATTTGAAGATTTTTAGGCAGAAACTCAAGAAGTTTTAAGATAATTTGTCTTCTCTTTTTACAGGACATAAACCGCATTTCTTTGCATGCACGCACACATTAACATGCACACACGGTTCCTGGTAAAGAAAGAAGAGAAGAGTAGATGAGGAAGGCCTTCTTTCAGTTCCCTCAAATAAACAAGGTTTTTATAACGTGCATGTGTGTGCGTGCGTGTGTTAGTGTACAAGTTAGTCTGCGAGGGGTTATTAGGGTGGGGGTTCGTGAATGATGATGACTGTGGTTTTTCAAGGAATTTTAGACTGTGCCTGGCCGCAAATAAATGCGAATGCGCATATATCTCTGAGAGGGAGACAGATAAAAGGCAGACAGACACAGAGCGAGAGAGAAGACAGAGGGAGATGTACTGTGATTCACGGTTCCTCCTCCTAAACCGAAGCCTCACCCGCAGCTGATGTTGCAAGCCCCTGTCATAGCCGTGTGAGGATGACAGAGGATGGAAGTGGCAACCAGCTCCAGATTCAACCAGCCAGACCTGGTTCCAAACTGTGACCTCATGATTGCCTGCAAAAGTCAAAAAAGTCAAGTAAACAGACAAGTTGTTTTAGAGAGCCCTGATCCTCTTAATGGGCGATAATGAGGGGGGTCAAAATGTTTTACTAGCAGGCTCCAGGCACGAACGACTCAGTGGCTCCATAACTTTGAGGGCTTCAGCTTACTCCTTTCTTACTGTCATTTACTCACCTCCTTCTCTTTTGGCTTATAAATATATTAATTACATCAGACCCATGATCTAGCCTCCCTGACCTCACAGCTGGAAAATATATAAACAGAAATGCAGTGTCGTTGTTTCAAAGAAAGAGGTAATGAATTACACTCACTGTTCTGTGGACAAAGGAAAAAATAATGTTTTTCTAACAGATTTGGCAAATCCATTTAGAATCTTTCACTTTTTTGTTTGTAATGTATCATCATGCGGTATAAAATATCCAGTTGTCCTCCAAAACTCTGTATATTTTCAAGTTATCGGCTCTCATACAGTTGGAATAAATATAAACAGAGCAGGAGCAGATTGTATTTTTAAAAAATCTGTGCCGTTACTATAACAATCTAACAGATGAGAAAAAACAGGGACATGGGTGAAAGGTGAAAAAAAGGAATCTAAAAAAGAGCAAAATAATAGACGATGTAATTGAGATGTTATAAGAAAGAAGAAACAAGAGTAAAACTAAACTTAAGGTCCATTCCTGTTATTTTAACCAGAACTGCTCTTTGCTGTAAACTGAAAAGTGCTGCCTTTATTGTGAGCAAATGAAAAAGTCCATTAAAAAGAACGGCAGCGTGACAATGCAAAGCAGAGAAATTGAAATGGTACAATGTGATAGACCGGCGTACAGGATCAACATTTATGAAGGCACTCTGTAGCCGTGCACCTTTGCCTGTTGGCGTTTGCTTTTGTATGAGCGCAGACACGAGGAGACGCAGCGAGTCTCGAAGTCTCCGCTTTAATCCCTGTGAGAGTCAAGTGGACAAGAAGTGGGGATGCTCTTGCTGCAAGTTCCCCAATGGAGGACTTTTGAGTTTAAGAACACGGGAAACAGAGACGATGCAGACAGGAAATGCAGGCAGACAGAGGGTATGCAAAGTGTGTTTAAAGGAGACAGGACCCTATGTGGCAATAACAAAGTTAGGGGTCAGTGACACAACTGATGAGAGGCCATATGGATTATGTGTGCAATGAAGACAAAAAATAGCTCTTGAATGGCCAGTGGATACAGACACACATGTTGTGGGCTCTTTAGCAGCTAGGTTAAGGTTAAAATAAAAGAAATAAAAGTGCATTTATTCAAACTCATTGGCTGAATTATGTAGAAGTGAAAGAAGACTAACAGATTCTGCAATCAGTAATGAAAAGCAATAAAGTAACCTTAAGGATTTCATCAAACCTGGGGAGGTAGCCTCTGATTTAGCTTCTGATTTAAATCCAGACTGGGATCTTTGTTGCATCTCTTTTTCAAACATCTCTCGACTCCTGAAGACTTGAATTTCCCACAAAGAAGAAGAATAGCAATATGCTAAATATCCATAGCTATCAGATAACAAGACTTGAAGATGTAACTGGCACGAAACTATGAAACTACAAACTATTAGTGAAAAACAACCGTGTTAAGTCACCACAGCCTTTGGGAAACTATGCTGGGAATGACTGATGAAGTAAGGAAAAAGAATTAACAGATAATGAAAATAATCATCAGTTGAAGCCCTAGTGCTTAATCCAGGTGCCTGTATCGGTTTTGAATGCATTTCCAAGATGTCTAAACACCTCACAGGGATTTCTTAAGCATTCAAAATAAATTCGAATGGTCACGCCATGGCCAGTGTGTCGTGAGATTAGCACATCCTTGAGGAGGCAACGTGTGTGTGTCTGTGTGTGTGGGTAAACTTGGTCATCTCTGCACTGGCTGCCATTTAGTAGAACAGAATTAGGCGTGAGGACGTCTGTCCGGTACCAAAAAATGACATCAGCCAGTTGGCAGAGGAGGTGTCAGAGCAGGTGCTATATGGGAACGAGGGAGGGATGGAGACATGCGGGGAGGGGGTGGAAATGGGGAAGGACAGGGAGAGGATAGAGGGAGGATGGAGGTGTGGGACAGCAGAGCAGAGGGTGGTGCAGGAGGATGGGGCAAGAGCCAAGAAGAGTGTCCAAGTGAAGCTATTTATAGCTCTCCATCATGGGCCATTCTACCAGGCCCTGATCACCACCAGTATTATCCCTTTATTTCCCCTCTGCTCATATTCAGCTCATAACCAAGAGGAGGCAGGAATACATTTACCTCTGAATCATGTCACGTCTCTCTATTCTTAGGCAGGAGTATTTAATATTTTTGACATTTATGTCAAAAAAATATGAAAGATAGTAGTTTTGTCATGATGCTTTTCATGTGAAACGCTGCATGCTTCAAGGAGTTGATTTTAGGCTATATATATACCCATACACACACTTTTAAGCAGGAGTGAGTGTATTTCTTAAGCACTATACCCCAAACAAAAACGTGAAGGTACTTTAAAAGTGTCAGATTCATACTATTTTATTGTATACATGTCTTCTACTAGGGATCGTATGGAAATATTGTACTGTACCACATTTATTTGACAACTTTGCAGATTTTAGATATGACATATAAAATGACTATTGCAGGTAATTCATGAATTAACTGAGCAGAAAAGTGTAAATTAAATTTTACAGCAATCGAGACTAAAACTACATGGAGTGTGATAGACTTAGATAGCACTTACACATGCATAATGCTAAAGTAATGCGCAGTAAACACCACTGCAACCATCTTAGCTCTTTCTGTCAACTGTTTTGTTTTTAACAGAAACCCTACAGAGTGTTGAGAAACAAAAGGAAAGGATGAGCCACCAATTAACCCAACTGTACTATTTGCAGTGTAAACGCAGTCTTTTGACCTGTGCTTGACATTAGGTGACCCAGCTACAAGAGATCCATTACTGTCCGTTGCTTCAGCGAGGTTATCATGGGAATAGTCAAAGCATCCCTATCACAGGGCATCAAATGCCGCTGGGTTTTTTTTTCAGGAGCCACTCAAAACACAAAGATATGCACAAGATGTCCTTTGGTGTTACGGCCAAAGTCTGTATAAGGAAAGAGAATGAGTGATGGTGGTGTAAATCACAAGTATGTCAACCAAGGCAATGTGGTTTGTGTCCTGTTTTGGAAGCTTAGCATTTCACAATTTGTTTTGCTTTTATTTTTTTAACTTGGTGTTTACAAGTAATTTTACTTGCAGTTTAGATTTACTATTTTTAGGAAGATATTGTGGTTTTGGTTAACATATGTTGCTTTAAAAGATTATCCCAGTGGTGTAAAGGGGGGCCAAAACCAGCTTCTATACAGTACTGGTTTGGACTGACACAGCAAAGGACATCCTGTGAGTATTTGTGAGACACTTTGACAAAACTGCAAAATCTGACGCTTAGGGAGAAAAAGCAGTTGGCAAGAAAGTGGATCATAATGAAAGAGTAAGTTATGTAACTGATTAAAAACAGAACTGCTACTCGATTTTTAGTCCACGGTGTTCCTTGTTAAAATTAATGCTTACATTATCCACAAGGCAGTTTAAATTCTGGCTTTAATCAGAGATACACGGATACTATGCTAGTAGCAGCTATTTTAGCTATGAGCCACTATCTCGTTGCAGAAAAGAAAAGCATGCTACAGAGATCTATTCTTCATGTAGACACAAAAGCCATTTTGTTAGGTACACCTGTTCAGTTGTACGTTAACACAAATATCTAGTCAGCAGATCACATGGCAGCAACTCAGTGGATTCAGGCATAAATCCGGAGAGTAACCGTGCTCAAGACAACCTGCTGAAGTTCAAATCGGGCATGAGAATGGTGAAAAAAGGTGATTTAAGTGACTTTGAATGTGCCATGGTTGTTGATGCCAGACGGGCTCGTCTGAGTAATTCAGAAACTGCTGATCTACTGGGATTTTCCCATTCTAGCCATCCCTTGAATTTACAGGGAATGGTCATAAAAATAGAAAAAAAATATCCAGTGAGTTGCAGTTCTCTGGAGAAAATGCCTGGCTGCTGTCAGAAGCAGGATGGGAAGTTAAAAGTAACTCAAATAACCAAGTTTGAGCAAAGTTATGCAGAAGAGCATCTCTGAACTCACGACACATCAAACTTCGAAGCAGGTGGGCTCCAGCAGCAAAAGACCACACTAGGTGCCACTCCTGTCAGCTAAGAGCAGCAAACTGAGGCTACAAGCTCACCAAAAATAGAAAACTGGAAAACTGGAAAACTGATGCCTGGTCTGACAGTCAGACACCATCTAATTATGACCACAGCGTACAGATGTTCCAACAGGCTAATGCACCAGATCTCAATCTAATAGAGCACCTTTGGGATCTGAATGAACAGGATATTCACATCATGGATATGCAGCTGACAAATCTGCACCAACTGTGTGATACTATGATGACAACATGGAACAAAATTTCCGAGCAATGTTTGCAGCACCTTGCTGAATCTATGGATAAAGAAGTCTGGCAGGTCTGAAGGCAAAGGGGGGTTCAAGCTGACTTCCCACCAAATATCTTCACTGTATGTTTGCACAAGTAACGCAAGTATAAACAGACTTTAAAATCTGGCATGTTCACCTTCAAATTAGAAAACTAAAATGTTAATAGTACAGCTTTGTTCATGGCAACATCAGTATGTCTACACTTGGTGTGGACAACAGCACCCAAAAAGTTGGCCTCACAACCAGAAAAAACACATCCAAAAAAAACTCGAAAAGCATTCCCATAAATCACACGGTGACAGATAAGCTGGAGTTAAACAAAGTTACTGTGCATGGATCTGCAACTAGACCTTATCCAGGCCCACTCCTACTGCGGCCTGCAGCACTAAGCCATTGTGATGAGTTGTAATGTCTCTGGGCCACGTGTTACAGTATAATAGTGTCTTTGTCTTCCACTTATCAGACTGCAGCTCAGACTGTGGAGCAGTGTTTCAACAGCTACTGTCTAACTATCAGACCTAAGGACACAATCTAGCTCTCTGTGTGAAGGCTTACTGTCAACCAGTCTGCATTGACAAAATAATCATCTGAGTTGAGACAGATAAGTAGATTTTTTTTTTCTTTTTTTGTACGCCCACACTGACGCCTTTATAGGAAGCTGGAGCTGGCAGAGGTTAGGCACTTTTCTTCCTCTGCATGCCACAAGCAGACATGCAAATCTATCTCCAGTAAACACATACTGTAAACACTACTAAGCATTAGAATATAGGAGTACATGCTAAAACACTTTTCTCAGTTTTCTTGAATAAATGCACACACATGTAGCACAGATGACCAGACGCTGTAGTGTATGGTGCAAGCTCCAACTTAGGAAATGTCCTTGGCTTTTCGCTTGTTTTCACGGTGAATCCCAGAGTCCACCCACACAGGCAAGCCCTGCAGAGACCTTCTGTTCCTCAACACAGGACACAAACATGCACAAAACACACACGCACGCACACACGCGTATATTTAGAGAGAGACAGCCACACAGAGAAAACAACAATAGAGAATTGAGGAAAGATTTTATTGTGACTCTGTGAAGCATTTCTATTTGTCATTTTGTGGTTTGCTCCAACTTGGACATTTATTATAGACTTGTTGACTAAATAATGTGCAGATGGTGACATCTGGAAAGAGAGAGTTCATTGTTCAAAAAGTGCACACATTACATCTCCTGAATCTTTGCGCACCCTTTCGCTAACTTCTGTTCGACTCAGTCGATGCTCCGTGGACAAGAATGAGTTAAATTAGGCTTAACAGCACACACTGACACCAGCAAACAGCAAAAACAGTTGGGTCTGTGTGTTTTATGGAGCCAGCAGAGAGTGGAGTACATATGGATGCCTCACATTATGGCACATATCACTATAATGTGTGTGGTAATGGCCGTGAAACCACATGTCACTGTGGATGGAAGAGAGACTCCAGAACAGAGGCAAGGCCCAGAGCCAGAACGGTATTGCAATTCACCTTCAATCGCTCTCCATCTCTGTTTTGCTCTGTCTGTTTATGTCATCTCTCTTTTTTTCTTCCTGATCTCTAGCCCTTACTTTCCGATTCCACTCCGGGTCTCTCACCACTTTTCAAATATCTCATGTTTCCTTCTCGTGCTCTGTCAGTGTCTTTCTCATTTTTCCAGACTTCTCTTCTTTAACCTGAGGGTTACTGCCTCTGAAAGAATGTCCTGCACAGGCCAAAGCAATATTGTGGTTATTCTTTGAAAGAGTCAATTTCATGCTACTCTATAATATCAAATCAAGGTTAAACCAATGACAATCCCGGGAGCAAGACTTCTGCTTATATTTTTGATTGCTTTAAGCATCAAATGGGTGTTTTTTTGTTTTGTTTTAGGAGTACTTAAAATGCACTTTAATGGCCCTTTTTCATTTCGCTGCCGTATGTGAAGCAGCCTGTGAACGTAGACATCATTGAAAAAAAAACTTGGCTCAGGTTCAGTCAACATGGTGGTTTAATGCGAATAGCTTCAGACTATAAAGGTGATCCGCTCTTATCACATCCTCTCCTTCTGTCCATTTTACTCCCTCTTATCCCCCAGCAGTGACGCTGGCAGCACTGCATGTGCCCCACCTTTGCCATTTTTCAGTATGACACTGCATGAGAGTGAGAGTGTGACTTTAAAGCATGCAGGCAGGCTTTGCTCTAATGTTTGTCTCCAAGTGGAAGTCGCCTGGCAAAGTCCAGAGAGGCTATTGACAGTGGACTTTGGAGGGTGGAGAGATGAAGGCACGCTGCGCCAACACGCTGAAACACACGCACACGTCCCAACTCACACTTGGATCATAGGCTGGTACAGCCCCAGGCTATTGCAGGGTAATAAAACGATCCAGTGAAAATGCAGGAGGAAATGACAGGGAGAAATCTGTTAGTGTCCTACAGCTGCTACTCTAATCAGATGCACGTTGTGTTTAACTTGGCCCTTGTTTGGCTGAAATTCATCCACTGAACACAGGTTTCAGGTATACATGTGCTGTTGTCAATAAAAAGAACCACAGCGCTTGGATGTATTTTTCAGTAGTTTGTGTCAAACAGGTCTGTTGTAGGTTAACGACCCTTGGGTGGGCTCTTGCTGATTCCCCACCTTCTGCCACTGTGGTTTTACCTCTCTGGAAACTCTGGCTCTACTGCTGGCACAAAATGGCTACCAGATGCAACACGCTGGCATAGGTGAAAGTCGGCCACAGAAAAACCTCTTTATAATAGTTTCTTCAAAGCTTTTAAAAATCCAGCTACATCAATAAAGATCTTTTGTTTATCCCTTTATAAAGATATTCACACATCATCTTGTGCCGATTTAGATGCGTAACATTTTTACACACAACCTCTGCACTCAGTGCTTTTAAAGAGAAGATTCACGAGGACGTCCAATATCGTTCAGTCTGTGCTAACCTCATACCTACACCACAACCCCTCATTTATCCGTCAACGTATGCAAACGTATCATGCAAAATCACTGAGACATAAAGAGGCATATACATCAATACACAATCTCAAGTACACACACACATGCACGCACACACACAGACTACTTATCTTGAGATCATCTGCCCAGAGAGAGAGTTGTTATTATAGGACCCTCCCAGACATGATGTCAGTCAGCTCCTAAGAGCTGTCTTTAAACCTGACACAAGCTCAGGCTTGTGACGTAGGACTTTTTCATTATCTACTGTATATAGAGCTGTGCTATAAATTTATATGAAAGTCTTGTTTTTCAAGTTAGGGTCAGTCTCTTCTGGTGTCTGTTAATGCTCGAATAGCAGGCTTAAGTAAGACGTTTTCTGCTTTTTGTTTTGTTTTTTTCTAGCAGAAAAATACATATTCTCAAGAAGTAGCTAAAGCAAGAGTCTTCTCATAGAGCAATGGAGATGTATAATTATGGGTTGTGTGTGTGCGTGTGTGAGAGAGAGAGAGAGAGACTATGTGTGCAAGTGCGGTTTGGGGAAGAGGACTGGGGGGAAAAAAGAGAAAAAAAAATGTTGTAATTTTTACAGTGAATTCCAGCTTGATAACCAGAACCAGCTGGCTGTGTCTCTTAAACACACATACAAAGACACACACGATCGCACACACACCAATCCTGAGCAATTGTTCTTGCTTTGACATTTAAATAAAAACCTATTAACTAAGTTCAGCGGTTATTCAAAAATAATACTAAGAGACATGCAACTAAAACAGCTAGCACTGCATGCCCATTTGCAATAATGATTAATGATTGTAATCATTACAATAATAAACTTGTTTACCATTTTTGTAACTCTGTGTCTGATTATGAAGACAAAAAAAGAAGCCTACGTGCAAATTTCCTGCAAATGCCCCATTTATTGGTTGGGTTACAACATTAATAAAATCATTTAAAATTTAACATCATTATGATTCACTTTGTGGAAAAGTTTAAAAGATAACTAACGACCAGTCCCGCTGCCTGCTTTTTACTGGTCGCTTCAGAAGTTGCGTTCACTTCTTGTGTGTTCATCTGAATCGTTCCATCATCTCAAAGGAGCAAAGTTACCAGACAACGCACTCAAAAACAACATCACCTATCAGTGACACGAGATAAAGCAGAGATGAGTGATCCGTGTTTACACTCAATGCAAATGAAGGACAAACTGCTGGAATAGCTACCACATTCCTTTATCAGTATTGCAGTAGTTTTCAGCCCTGTGCACTTCAACCTCCAACATGCACAGAGACTGCTCGGCAGTTGACATCTCTACTAAGCTGCCTCCTTGACCCCAGCTGCCCCGGGCAACCCCTTGTTGTTGCAGTGTTTAAAAAGATGTGAGGTGTATAGCCTCCCACTAGGATAACACTGCGAGCGAATACAGATTAAAGGCTGCTCATCTCCGAATGCGAGCCCTTAAGGATACACACAGCACAGCAGAGCAATTGCGTGTGTGTGTGTGTGTGTGTGTGTGTCAGTGTGCTTGCGTGTGTCAGTCAACACATGAGCTCACAGTTTCTGCGATTTTACCTTCTGTGCATATGTGTGTGTTTGTAGCAGATGCCGCACGTGTGTGTGTGTATATATTCCTACTTCAATCTTACATCTCCAATGTGTAAAGCCTTTAATTTTGAATGGAGACAAATGCTGCGCAGGGCCATACTGAGGCAATGAAAAGAACCATTTCTCTCTACCTACAGATCAATGGGTTCCCATTCAATTAGAAAGTCTGAAACCATTAGCACCCAGCTAATGACTCCATTCTGGGGAGCTGGGGAGCTTTGGCCTCGGGGTAGGATGGTGGCGTGTGGGGGAGCCAGAACAGCATCCAGACTGGGTGGGGGATTTCTTTAACTGCATGCATTATGAGCACATTACACTTCTTTAGTGTCTTATAGGGCAAGTAGTACACTTTCCAGATAGCATATTGCAGCAGGGTGTTGACTACTTTGTCCTCTGGTCTTGTTTCAAAATTGCTAAAGCCTTGCACCTATTATTATAACTTTGGAAGGGTTTCCACATTCTCACCTCCATTATTCTTTCCGTTTGGCTTTTAAAATAAATAAATAGTTGCAAGTATAAATAGCTTTGTATAACTCATAGCGCTCCATTTACCAACTCACCTATTTGCAATCCAATTCCACAAAGCTCTCAGATGAGTGAGGGGTTAACCTGCAGGTCCGCCTACTATCGCTGTAATGATGACAGCTATTCATTAGAGTCTGATGGAGCTGATGGAGGCAGTACTCCTCCACACCCAGTATTGCTATGCCATTTTCAGCACAGTCCTGTCACAACCATTAATTCACCTCATCTCGTCAAATATATTATCAACTGGTCTCGAAAGAAAGAAACTTACAAGAAGAAAGTAGGAATGCAGCCAGGCATACAGAAAAATGGGTGCATATAATAAGGTTTACAGGTAGGAACCATGTGGCTACAGGCAGAGGTAGGATGCCATGGTCAGAGTCCATATCCTGTGTCTTAATGATGTGTGTTGTGGCCTCAGGGGAATGGCAGCTTTAATGGGGAGGCAGTCTGCCACTGGTAAACACATGCTGTAGCGCAGTGAAAACACTGCCGGCGAGGAATTAGGTCAATTGTGATAAGCATAAGAGCAGCATCGCCTTGAAATCATTTTTGGCTGCGTGCGTGTGTTTGTGTGTTATGTGGAAACACTCTCCCATTAAACATTTGTTTAGCTTGACATTAGTTTACTTCAAAAGTCTGCTAACCTAGACAAGTGGAACTCAAACTCTTTTTCTGTTTATTGCAGAGTAACTTGAAATCGCTTCAGTCTCGGAACTAATTCATCACAAACAGGCTGTTACATTCTGTAGAGGTGGGGGGGGGGCTTCCCACACTCAGGCCCCCACTTACTCATGCTGCCGATTTAGACCCCGAGTCCAATGTAAAGCTATCATGGATATAATGATATTACATTTCACCGAGACATTTGTACGCAGTGAATGAGCCATGACACCAGCCACATGAGGTAAGGAGTTGGCCTAGTACGGAGGTTGCTGAGGTTAAACGGAAAAGCAGGGGATGTGTCATTACTCTGAAAAAATTTTAAAAAAAACACTGGTCATGATTCAGCTCACTCTGTAGTAAAGATCAAGTGTTAACATAATCACTTCTCCAGATTTTAGAGAAACCTGTCATTATTAGAAGCAGAGTGTTTGATGGACGGTACATGTGTAGGTAAAGGGTAATAAACAAGAGGAGCAGAGAAGGAGGGAGGAGAGGAGAGTCCCATTCAGTCCTCCAATTGCTTCAAGTTTGATTGCTTTGGTCTGGCCGCTCCAGTACAGGAAGAGCCGGGAAAGTAATCGGCCTCATTCGCGCTCGACAAGCAGGGCCTGTTTTACTCTCCTCCTGGGACGCCCAGTGTGGTGGTGTAGTAATGGGAGATGGGTGAGAGGCGTCGGAGGGGATCACAAGGGACAGTGAGGGAGGGGGAGAGGTTAGGTGTGGAAGGATGCGATGCAGGATAGAGGGGAGGGTGCATGGTTCTCTCCCTAAGAAGTGCTAACTTGGACAGTGGGAGGAATTTTCTGTGGTTTATCCAACGAGAGCTGCTCCATCTGTATAAACTGAAGCCTGCCAAAATGTAGGCTCTCTCTCTCTCCACACACACACACACACACACACACACACACACACACACACACACACACAAACACACACCAAAGGCTGCCAGAATGTCGACTCCCTCTGTCCAAAGAGGAGCAGAGAAACTTAACTCCCTCATTACTCGCTCAGATAGAAAAAAAAGTAAAAATCTCCTTTACAATTTGCATTTCATTCACGGAAGATGCTAGCCTCCACATCAAGAGCAATTTTTTGGGCTTCAGTGGCTTACCCAAGGACACTTCGACATATAAGCACAACCCACTCTAACTCTGAGGAGCAGATGTTATAAGAAACACAAATGAGCACACGCAGAGCAGAACTCACACACATGCAGGTGCTCGTACGCAGGCAAGCATGCACACACGCACGCAATCCGTTGAAAAGGTGAGTCGTGAGGCTCTCCTGGCAACAGAGTACTTAAAAGAATTGTTTTCGCCCCTTCTGCCGAGCTGCTCTAATGACAGTGGTGTGGAGACAGAGGTTATGTAAGTGTGAGCTGCAATCGCACTCCACACCATTTAGACGTGACTCAGCTGGCTCAGTGCCTGTTGCGTGAGTGTGTAAGGACAGAAGGCGAGGAAGACAAAGTGAACGTGTGCTAAATGAGAAAGACTGGACAGTCAAATTTAGAGAGAAGAAAGGGGAAAAAAAGTTTAACAAAAGGTAGAGTGCAGATGCATGGAACTCATTTCAGTTGTCCTTTTTACTTTGGTGGTTGCTAATGCAATAAGATGACAAGGTGACATAACATAAAATATGTTCTCACCTTCTTCTTAACAGTTTTGCATGGTTGTTTGAGTTAATTCCACTAGAATTTCAAATTGAAATGTCTGTGTTTGAGTCTGCTTGTGTATTTTAGTATGACACACAGTGGCCTCTTAGTTTCCCAGTAGGGCTTGTGGTAGAGGACTGACATCTTTCCACAGGATATGAGAACTGTGTGATCATCCATCAGAGCTTCAAGCAAAGTGGAAAAACATACGCTCTACAGCGCCTCCTTTTGTGCCTCAGTCTGAATGACTCTCTCTCTCTTCCTCCGAAGATCGCTCGTGTCTCTTTAAAACTTTGCTCTTCTCTTGCCAAAGGGGCAGGGTTGTACTCTGTGAGTCACTGGGCTGTCCCTGGCAAAGACAGACACACTCACATAAATGTACACACATACACATACACACATATACACATACACACACTTGAACCTCTCCATGTTTATGAGTGGAGCTGGCCCTATGCCCAGCTTTAGGGCTGCACGGCCCCAGCAGTGTATTGCTTAACCCTTCAGGAGCTCATATTGTTCCAATTTAACCCCAAAAGTGGGGAAAAGAGGGGCATCAGCTTAGTATGTCAACACTTAACTGTTCAGGCCAAGCACCCTTACAGTATGTTATCCAAATATCTGCAAGCAAATGCCACATACAATAATCCTAATAAAGGTCAGAACTGACAAACTGCATTTCAAGGAAGCTGGTCCTTTAACAGTTACTTCAGATGGTTGTTTAACTCTTAAGGAGGTCTCTCCAAGCAATGCTACTGCCACTCAACAAAGGAGAAGTAGATTTTTTTATGACTGGTGTTTAAAATCACAGTTTGCTCTTTAATCTGTTGTTGCTTCACATAACCCTTAGCAAGGTTTCATTCCTCTAGTTTTTGTGGGAGGATGTGCTTAACTGCTGGCCTTGAAAGTTCATTTCCGATACCCACTAACACCAGTGACATTTGATCCTAGAACCTGGTGTATTGTGTCCACTGCATTGTACTAGTATGTCAATCGTTATTTGTTTTTAATTTGTAATTTATACCCTTTTCTCACACACATGCACTCATTTACCCATGCAGATCTCCGCTTTGTGACCATGCAGGGTAGCAGACAGTCAATATTTGTACTATGCCAGTGCATGCAGTGGTAGCATGCTTTGAGCAAGTGAGCAAATAGTAAAAACCTGCAATCTGAGCATGTGTACACACAGGGAAACACATTTGGCACATTTTCATAGTAAGGACTGAACAGCAGAATGGGAGATAGCACGTAAGGCCACGGGGAGCTGGTATGAAGTGTGTTAAGTATGACAGTTGTAGTGACAGATAATTTGACCTCATCGACATCAGCTGTGGGATCTCACTATAAAAGACAGACCCCCCTCTCCTCTCTGCTCTGTGTAAGATGGATCCCCATGGTGCTATCTCTGCTCCAATAACCATGTCAGCTCAGAGGCAGGGCTATTGCCCTCCCACCTTTACCAGAGGGTAACCTCTGGAGTAATCCCTGGAGGGTACCGACTAATAATAGTATATGGATATGATCCTATAGAAAAGACAGTCCAGCACAGAATTAAACGGCAGTCAAATGTATGTTAAACACTGAATGCTTATATGTGGTGGTACTAATGCAGTGTGAATAGATGTAAAACATATGGGGTTTGTAACACTGTTTTAACTGCAAGGATTGGCAACACCTGAACATACAGCGGTCAGGTCAAAGAAACAGACACACAAGAGGGCACATATACAATCACACACACACACATACACAGAGAGTAGTGAGGAGAGTTGCTGAGGAGTGTTCTGTAACTCTAGTGTGTGTTAATGACTCTCCCAGGCACACTGGAGAATACGTTAAAAACTCTGGTTGTGATTTACTGTGGAGTGAAGCAGGCTGGGACATGACCCAGAGATTCACACAAGCGTGCGCACACACACACATATACATGCCACTCAGCAAGGTATTATTTAAATTTAAAAAGAAATGAAAGGAGAATGGGGCTAAAATAAGCACCTCAAATTTGGAAATAAATATGTTTTTATGCGAGCCAAATGACAAAGCTGCACTTTCTATACTAAATAAATAATTCAGCCAATTAAGTCATTATCAGTCCTTGCATTTGCATGTCCATTGTAGTTTTACGAGCAACTCTATTGTATTGTTTTTGAATTAAACACTATAAAATATATTCCAATTCTCTTTATACGGGCCATTGACTGGCATTACAGTCACACATCAATCACGGGCCAAGTCACTAAGCACCCATTAAATTGTAACAGTGTTTGTGTATACAGCTTGGCTCTGACCAAAAACAAAAACATATGTCCTCATTTACCCGCCGCAATCTCATCACGGCCATACAAACAAGTCATTTTTAATCCGCCAATTACAGATGAGAAAAAGGAAGAAGCGATCAGCTAGACGATCCATCACAAGTTTGTGGCCAACGATTGCTGTAAAGTGCATCACCACAATGTCGCACTGGACGATTTGCGGTCTTCCAATTGACTTTTGATGAACTGAAAGCAAAAGAGGGAGCGCAAAGGCCGACAGCTCTTTAACCGCTGTAAAATAATAAGAAGACAGTAACAAGGTTTTGTTTCATAATAAGCCCTTGTATATTTTTTCTTTGCCCAAAGCTAGACACTTGCCCTGGGGTGGCTCTTTCATCGCTGGCATGCACGGGCCTTAACCTAAGTGACCTGTATTTACCTTGGATTTACTAAACATCTACAATACAGTGGTGTGAACTGTATGATAGGATATACAGCAACGTGGATTGCGACATGGGTTAAGTTCACCTCTGGTCAGGTTAAGAAAAGATTGGTAGAAGACTGATGAGGTTTGTTTTGGAGAAATCTACCCCCCTCCCCTCCCTTGGAAAAGGTTTGCTAAGTCCTTTTCCCACAGAGCACGGCTCCATGCCCTACTTCTGTCCTCTACCAAGAATAACATGTACCTGGACAACACTGACCATTTAGACAGCTGCAGAAAAGTGGAGTTAGAGGGGCCTTGAAGTGAAGGATGAGGTACAAGAAAGCGAAATGAAGGACTGCAGGTAATAATGTGGCACGCAACGAGTAAAAGAAGAGGGAGAAAGAAGAATCAGGAGAGAGTAGGAGGTTCCTACAAAGTTATGGTGAATGAAAGAGACAGAGAGATATGCCCCGATCCTTTTAAAAGTTAGTTGAATCTCCGGAGGTTTAATTGAATTTGAAATGAGATGGGAGCTAGAAAGTTAGCAGAAGCTGTGGAAGGCTTAGCAATGGAGATGAAGAGCCCCGCTGAATGACAGGGGAGAAGACAGAGAGGAGAGGACTCCATAACAGTCGCATACAGAAGAGTCCTGTGTGGGGGGAAAAGATTCGGCCACGCGCAGGTAAATTGATCTCACGGGAGAGTGAGTAATAGTGAAGTAAAAGCTTCGAAGGAAGGTATGGCTTGGAAACAGGAAAACTGAACAAAGAGCGGAGACAAGGAGAAATGAGAGAGTCATAACAGCTACAGGCAGGGGAAAAAAGAAAGAGATGAGCAGTGAAGTTGGAGAGAAGTGGACTGAGGCAGAGCTTTCAAATGTACAGAAAGAGAGGTTTGGGGTGGGCGTAGGCTGAGGTTGTAAGCCGTGGGGCTCTCTCCAGAGCAAACAGAGGCCAACAGAGGGGCGGTTGTCTGGGTCAGGGTGGGCCAGAGGAGGGGACACAAACACCAGGATGTAAAATGTGACAGATCTATTTTAGGGTTTCAGCCTAGGAGCCCTCCTCTGCTCTGAGCCAGGTGTCAGGGGTAGGGGCCAAGGACAGGACAGCAGAATCTAAAGCGTTATTTTAAGTGGATTAGCTTAACCGGAGAAGGTCCTCTAATTTAATTTTTAAGAGCTGTGTGCAATTCAACCGCAATTCCAAAAGACGAGTCAAGCGAGGAAAAAGAGCTTTGGGATTTCCTGCGAATTACTGCTCACGGACTGAATGGAAAATGTCACGATACATAAGAAATGTAAATCACTGTGGCGATAACTTAAAGCAAGCGGCTAAGAGGAGAAAACAAATGAACACATTCTAATGCGCATATGCACATTTCTGTTTCTCTTTTTTCTTCTGCTCTTTCACATAATCATTTCTTCCGTTGTCCGCAAGCCCGCTTCATAACATCACAATGATTGTCACATTTTCCTGGTTTCACAATATTCCGGTATTTTACAGTGTTCGGTTGGTTTTTCTACAGAAAAACCGATCACACAAACACACTTCCTCTTCCTCTGTTCGTCTTAAAATGACCAACAGCAACAGGGAAGTTTGAGGATACATACTGTGGGCGGTTTATGTCCCAGTATCTCTCGTAAGTCATCCGCTGTGATTCCAGTGGGGTGGAGAGAAATACCTTTTTACAATTTGCAAGCATCACACTTCCTCCATACATGCTCCTATTTCACCAGTCCCTCACAGTCTCTCACCTATGCACCACCCCGCCACCTTACATTTGCTCCCCCCACTCTCAATCCTCACGCGCATCTTCGGAGCGAGCCCATTCTCCAATTGTGCAGCCACCCACCACCTGCTTCCTCCAACCTCACCCCACCCCCCAACCTGATCTCTGGTCCGGGCCTATCAGGATCCAGGCAGAGCAGCTGATTATGCAGGCAGCTGTCAGCCCTTTCAGGTGAGGCCCCCCAGGCGACAGTTTAACTGCTTCAGACTGAGGCTGTGCCACTGAGCCTGACAGTAGCACGAACAACACAGAGAAAAGAATGCTAATGGATCAAATCAGATGAGTGCTGAGATGAGAGGAGGGTGCGCGGAGAAGAGGAGGGTGCTGGCAGGAACTCCTGATCAGCTGTCATTCAGGCGAGGCCTCGTGTGTGCGGTAACGTGTATTTGTTGTGCATGTTTGAGCGAGAAGCACTGGCCGCCCAGGATTACGCCCCCAGTTACTGACATGTTTCCCTCCACAGAGCCTTGAAGTTCAAGAGATGAAGGAAGGGTGTGAACAGAGGGAGGGAGGGGCTGGCAAAGGCGATAGATGGATGGATGTGGGAGGCTATATACAGTACACTGCTCTGTTCCTTTCTTCTTCCATCTAAGATGCCTTTCCCACCTTCCATCTACCCAGCATAACTCCACCTCTGTCTTTGACTGTCTGTCTGCCTTGGAGCCATACCTCATCTGCAGAAAAGGCAACATATCAAAACTTAACGGCATTTCCTTTTCTGAATAATGCTGAGTTCAATATTATTTTGTTTTGAACTTCACTCGTGCGCTTACTTCTTCCTCCTCCAGGGCAACCCCTTTATGAGGAGAGACGAGAAGCTTTAGCACCATCACTTACGGGCAGTCAAACAGCCTCATGTGTGGTGGGAGCTCGCGATTGAAACATACCACGCCGAAGACTTCAGTTCCCCTTCTTTCCAATCCCTGAATGTCTGATTCCATTCGCCTGCGCAGGACTAGAGACAGAAAGTTAAAGCCTACATGTGCATGTGTTCATGCCATGAATGAATAATGCACTCTGACAGCAGAGACAGATGGATATATGATCACCAGCTAAAGAGGATTGCTGTGACACTGAACCAGGAAGTGCTTGTCAAGTCATGTTACAACTCCCTGCAATGAACTCACTGTAGATGTCTTTCAGTGTTGGCAGAATCGTCACCCGTAATCAGAGTGCTGCGGGAAAGTTTAACATTTCAGCTAAGCACAAAATTACCTAAAATAGCAAACTGCCATCTTCCTGAAAATCAAGTTGAATGTCTTCAAACACAAGCAGCTTGACGTGGCTCCCTCTACTCCACTGCTCAGTCTCCCCTTTAAACCCATCCTCACCCTATTCCTGGCAGATGGCTTTAATTAATATAGACATGATAACAAGATTCCCAGTGATTAATACATAGAGGAGTTATGGATTTCATTCTAGGGATTCCAGATAACATGATTAACAGCATTTGGAGTTGGGGCATCTGGCAACTGATTTGAAATGAAGGAGGGCATAAGCAATTGTAAGATGTGCATGTGTGTGTGCATGTGTGTCTGCATTGTGCATGCCATATTTTGTTAGGTATTTAAGTGTGCATCTGTCATTCAGAAAGATGGATGCTATAAGAATGCTGGGGGCCTTTTTATCCTCTTGTTATTGTGTAGCCAGCTGTCCTTAGTGCAATAACAACACACAATAGAAAGACAATGTATTGAAATGCATTGTTTGCACATATTAAACATTAAAGCAACTTTCATTTATACCATGAAAAAAAAGCACGCCGATGGATTAAAGAGGTTTCTTCTAAAATAAAAGCTGACTTGTGTGTCAAACAGAAAAATTCAAGATTTTTATAGGATATGGTTGCAGTTTTAAGAGACTGCATAAAAATCGTACCTGATAGAGAAAATCGATAAAAAACTAATAGTAAAGACACTGGTTTCAGAAGTGAAAATGACTTTCAGCTAAAGCCAAATCCTAAAGTATGTGAGAGTGATGCAAACAAGTACATCTGGGACAACTCCCAGGTCCTCTTTCTATATTCACCACTGGAACTTTCTTTTCATTTGATTACCCAATTCCTGGAGACACAACTCAAAATACAAAGAAAAAGCACCAAATACAGTGGATAAGGGCATTTTAGGGAAGTTGGGAAGCTATTTTAATGGTTCCTCTTTGAAGAAAGTGTTCCCTCCTTCAAATTTGTGGTTAATTTTGTTTTTGCTCACATTCAGTTCTCCTGTATTTTTGCCTGTATGGACACACTAAGCCTGACAAACTAAAGCCATATGGAGCACCGCAGAGCCTTCTGACCTAACCTTTTATCAGCTGTTTACGTCGATGGTTACTTGGATATCTTTGTTGGCATTTCGAAATGTGTCATCACAAAGGAGACTAGCTCAAACAAACAACAGAGTACACAACTGATCTGCCTTCTGGGGTTAACGGTTAAGGGTTATCGTGTCAATCTCTAGCTTGTTCGAACTTCATGGCGTGCGTCTCCACGCATCAGTCACACTCCAGAGGATCTGTCCAGCTTACACACAGATACACACTGAAACAAAATAAGATGAACCCTACAGATATACTCAAAAGGAGGCCTGAGGGGAGAGTTGTGCTTGGAAGGCTATTCATGCCCATTTGTATGCATGCATCTCAAGTTTAATTTCGTGACAACTAATAATCATAATGACAGCAATGCATTACTCCAACAATGACAATTCCATTATAGTGTAAATTTCAGAATCTCCTTTTTGTGCATAATGAAAGTGAGAAGTGAAAATCAGACTCCTTCTGAGAGAAACTAAGACTAAACAGATAACAGTTTTTGTTGGAGATCCCTCACAATAATGTTTAATTAATGTTCCAAGGATATCCCTGTCAGATACCCGTGAACAGAGGTAAAGTAAGAGTCAAAAAATGACAGCGATCTTCAGATAATAGGGGAAAAAAACCTTTAAAAAGTAGATAATCTTTCTAAGATATGAAGTTCTGATTGTTTTGTTTGTTTGTATTCTGCACTTACAGGCAGCTGAATATGACAAATAACAGAGGTCACCTCATGTTGTGGGGATTTAATACAGCTATTTTTTCTTATCTTACTTTCTTTCATAAAACAATTAACTA
Organism: Oreochromis niloticus; assembly: GCF_001858045.2. NCBI lineage: Eukaryota > Metazoa > Chordata > Actinopteri > Cichliformes > Cichlidae > Oreochromis > Oreochromis niloticus. The sequence goes on from NC_031984.2 coordinate 16,434,203, forward strand.
AGTTTTCAAAATGACTCATATCATACGGTAGTACCCTACATCACACTCTGATAGTATGAATAGTGAAAGTCACAGAGGAACAAATGTTTTAGAGTAACATGTGCTGACTATGAATTTTATTATTTATTTTCCAAGTCATGCTTTCCTTACGTGATTAGGCAATCACTACGAACTTACATGAAGTCTAAAGCAAATTGTTTATTGCTTCCACCCCGATCTGATAAGAGATAAATCTAAATAATTAAAGTAATGGTTTATTTATTGAGGGAGAAGTTTAAGCTGAAGCCCAGTTTCTAATAATATCAGTTGAGCAACATGCTCTGTGATTCATTGCTAAAATTTAACTCAGCAGCTACTTTTAATTAAAAGCACAACAACATAAAATTCAAAATACAAACCTTTACTATCGTTCTGTTCATTCAGAGCACATCAGAAGGGCTCCACCATAAACTGTTTTGCTGTAGTTTAGTATAAAAGCAGAAAACCTTAAAATAATAATAATAATAATTTTCCCTGCCTTGCCTTCGCCTTCATAGTTTCTCTTTTGCAGTCAAGCAGTCACAGTAAAGAGATTGAGAGAGAGTCATTTGACAAAGAAAGGGTAAAAGTTGGCACTGAAAGTGAATCAAGGGAGCAAAAGCAAACAGAGGAAGGAAGGAGTGGGAAGGGGGAGAAATGGAGGATGGAACTTGGCGGGGGAAGGAAAGGGAATGAGAGAAGAGATGAGGGGGTGAAACTGTAAGCAGATTGCGGATAAACTCCAATGAAAACAGAGGGTCAAATGTACCATTTTTATGCAGAATGGGGAAAGACTCATTACCACTTCTTCAGAGCAATAGGGCACTCTGGTCCACGACCCCGAGTTGTACAAAGCCAGAACAAGACCATAGAATAAAGGCAGAAGGAGATCGACTGGCATTCAAGGATCAATCAAAGAAACATATTGAGAACTACCTGCAAGGTACTTACAGCAGGACAAAAAGAACAGTGACCTACTTTTGCATTTTTGCATTTCTCCCTGTATAGACATCAACACAAACCTCACATACGCAAAGATTATCTAACACACTGCCCACAAATGCATCAGTCCACATCCAGGGTCACGTTGACTGCAGCCGCTGGGACAGAAGTGCAAGACAACCATCCCTGCTTCCTGTTTTTCTGGAAATGAAACTATGTCAAAGGCATTAATGTTGGAAGAGTGAAACACAAGCGTTTAAAAACTGATCCCTAAAGCTCATGCAAATCTAAACCTGTGCACACATAAAAACACAGAAACTTTTAAAAATCCACAATCCACACTTAAAACAAGAGGAAGGACGCAACATGGTTCTGCAAGATGCCGTGCATTTAATCAGAGATCTGATCACTGGCAGTAAAAACAACCAAAACAGGCAAATAGTGATTTTATCTCTAAATTTTCACTCTTTCAAACCTGCTACTGGTTGCTACTGCAGTTTAGCAACAGCCTGTCATCCCCCGCTTTAGCATCTTGTCAAGGCAGCACTGGCGCTGTAACAGAGAAGGTTTGGAAGAAAACATATATATAGTTGTGGAAACGGCACTCCTGGGCGCCAAGCTTGTGTCTGAAGATAGATGTTACACCTCTGAGGGGGAAAAAAATAGTGAGACAGCTAAATCATTGCAAGACATATGTTAAAGGAAGGGAGTTGAAAGAGAGCTTACAAAAATATATTCACAGAAAATGATAAATACAGATTCATTCATATGTTCATTCATTCTGCAAAGTAAAAATACATGCTTACATGCTGTTGCTATCAAACAGATATTAAATGGACTGGTGCCTTTCTATTCCATTTAAGCATTCAAACTGCTTTTTTACAAGCGTCATTCATACACATATTCACAGATCCATGCAAGGGCTATTTTCTGGGCCTAATGTTATTATTTAACATTCACCTTCTCAAACTACAATGGATCCACTGGGGCAGCTCAGTATCTTGCCCAAGCTGGGATCAACACACCAATCTTCTCCTCTCATTAATTCTAAATTCATCCTGTAATAGTGAGCAAAATATACTTTTTTAATAATGTCACCTTGGACTCTGTAAACAGGTCTGGACAATTTCAGACAAGAGAAAGTGGGACAGCCATTTTGCACAGCTGAAGTATAAAATGCATTTGACGTATGTCTGTTTGAGAGGGTAGATGAGTGAGTCAAACAGTTGCTGAACTCTAACCCTAAACCTTATTTATGCCTCAGGTGCAGTCAGATGTGCAGAGAAGAAAGGTGTGTTGCTATGGACATCTGTTTTTTGTCCAAACTTTTACTCAACTCTCACACGAAGAGTCGAAGATGTTCTTCCAAGAATTTCAGCTGACAAAAAAACTGACATGTACAATGTTGTTGGAGCTATTCTACTTAATATCTACTTCTGTATGCACTCTTCATGTCAGGCAGAAGTGTTAAGTTGGATGTTATTTCTGCTGATGTTTCCCATAAGCCCTCACATGAACATTTCCAGCCACCATTCAATTCTAAGACCCCCATGGGGCTCACTCTCTTTTGGCCCCAAGTAGCCCTTAGCTCGCTGACCCCTACACGTTTCTCTTGGCCCCTATAGGCAGTGAGGGATTGTACAGGAGGCAGGGTCTGAAGATGGGGGGGGAGAGAGACGGGGTCAGCAGCGATAGAGAGGAGCACTTATTCAGGAAAAGCATTAAAGAGGCAGGTATTGATTTGGGATTTTAAATGTTTTTCACAGTGATATATCCAATTAGCCCCTGAACCCTCCATGGGTGTATAGCGGGCTCCCCTGAGGCTGAAGAGAGATCCAATATTACACTTCTCCTCATGGTTCCCTGAAATGATAAGAAATAGTACCTGTAAAAGTCCATAATTCTTATTCCACTTATTATTCATTGCAGGGTTATGGTTGCGAAACTAAACTCTTTTTCCATGCGGGTCCACCAAAGTTCTTTTTTGACTTGCATCTGTGTTTATCATGTCCTCTCTCTGCCGTGTGTGTGACATGCCGACTTGTTCAGGCAGTGTGGACAGCTCCTGGATATTGGTAAGCTTTAATTCTCTCTGCACATCCACATCTCCCTCCTCCTCCTCCTCTTCTTCTTACTCCTCCACCTCCTCCGTCCCCGCTCAATCGATGGTAAGTTATTTAGCAGATAAAAGAGTTGGATCAATCCACCAGCACATATCAGAGTGCCAGCAACTTGTGTATATTATCTGATGCATGTGCGTGTGCGTGTGTGCGCATTTGTGTGTGTGTGTGTGTGTGTGTGTGTGTGTGTGTGTGTGTGTGTGTGTGCACGCCAACAGAGACAGAAAGTGTCAATGGCATAAGCATATGTGTCCATACCCGGATATCTGAGCATGTGTGCGCCTAAAAATACAGTCCCTTTCCGTGTGTGTGTCTGTGTGTGTGTGTGTGTGTCTGTGTGTGTGTGTGTCTGCGTGTCTGTGTGAGCGTATGTGCGTGATTTCTAGTGTGTACATACCCACATGTTACTGCCACTATGTCAGAACCACAGAGATACAGAGAGGAGAAGAAGAGAGCGTGTCCTTGGCTGTTGAACGACAGTCACCTTTTATTCTTTGTACATGATGTGCAGACTGCTTGCTGGGGTGTTCTGCCTATTGTAAATATTTAATTTAATTCCATTTGTCATTACGCACATGAATTGAGGCCATTGAATTGAATAAGTGAAAATGGCTAAGACATGTGTAAGAATACGCCTCCCACTTACAGATAGGCAAAGTGCTGCTTATAATAGAAAAGGAATGTGAGAGGGGGAGACAAGAGAAAGAGTTTGTTTTGAGCGAAGTGAAGAGCATAAATTCAAGCCAAAGTGGGACGGAAACATGGAATGATCCTGAAGACGACGTGAGGGATAAGATGTTAATTTGAATGTTACGAAAGCAAGACAAAAATATGTTGTTTTATGCCAAAGAAGAAATTGCTTTCAATACCGAGATAACTCAAAGCAAATGTATGGGGCTAGATCAGAGGACGAGCAGAGGGTTTTTTTTATTATAGCCAAAGAGGAGAAAAAAGTCTTTAAGGGCTTGTGAGGGCAAGACAATGTTAATAAGGTCATGGGGGAACAGCTGTAAATGTCAAAGGTCACCACGAGACGCACAGACCAGCACCACATATATAAATGTGCTCAAACACACAAAAACCTTAGATTGTGATCATTTACTTCAGGAGGCTGGCTTGTCTCCAGCGCTAACAAAGCATTTATTTAAAAGGAGACTTGTTAAAAAGTTACCACGTGTGTGTATCTGTGTCCTAATTGCGTAAAACAAAAGCAAAAATAGAATACCTGAAGCAAGCACATCTACACACACACACAAACCATCTTTATACACACAGTAGACATCCACAATACACCTGCATAATAGTACAAGTGTAATTACACTTCTTGCACCAGTGCACGCTCACACTCACAGAGATGTGTACACCACACACAGCCAAACACTTGAAATTAAGAGTGAGTCACTGCGTTGCAAAGCAGGGCCTGGGGAGCTGGGGATTTCCACACAGAGGAAAAACAGGTGACATCTGCCCAGCTCCCATACAAATCTATGTACAGTACACCTACGTACAGCTGCTCTGAGTGCAGTAAAACCTGCAAATATGGGACAGGTAAAAAGATCCTTTATTCTTGTGGGAGAGAAACAGAGGAGAGCTCGGGAAAAACCAGGGTGAAAAAAGTCAGAGGCCGCGCGAGTAGTCAAAGGGTTCTTGCCGCAAACTAAATTACCTCAACAGCTGAAACACACATGCTTATGTGATTTTACACACACACACATTTACACGGTTCCCACCCCTGAAGATTCACCCAAGTGCTTATCCATATACACAGTTGAAATGGCCATGCATGGCCTGTTTTCACCTCAAATAAAGTTCACAGAGACCGTACACAAATCAATAAACAACCTTCCAGCTTAGCACCAAACATAGCTTGGCCCTTCTTTCTCCACCACTGCTTGGGTTTTAAACACGGCACGCTTCGCTCTTCCTTTAAAGTGACGTCAAGCCCCGTCTGCCAGTCAGTTGGTTTTTTTTCTGTTTTCGAGTAAATTAGGAGGCAGATATACTGCAGGAATGCCAGGCTGTACACCACCATAATTGGCAACATTTGGAAGTCTGACTGATGACTTACATGGGAAATCCCCGCATCTAAACCCTGGTCAGATGTGATGGTAAGATTTCCTCATTGTTTAGTGTATTCTTTGCAAATTAACCACCTTGAACTAAAGCTGCAGGAATGATATCAAGCAGATGTGAAGATCACAGGCAGCATAAAAATTAGGTTATGGTGAGGTGAAGTGAGCCAGATATATTTTAATGATTCAGCACAAGCTACAGCTGAGCTAATCTTAACTGTGGTCTACTGGGTTATGTTTAAATGCTCATATACAGTTAAAACAAATGGTGCCATTTAGACGATTCAAAAACTTTTTAATGAGAACTTTAAGCCCTTAAATGGAGCAGAGGTACGGAAATCCTGCATTAACTAAATACCTCCAATAATTTAATGTCTGTGATTTAACATAGAAATGTAATTCTGCTTTTTTAATATCAGCATGTTTTAATAGATGTTACACAACACTACTACAACTTCCTGTAATTAAATTAAACAATTTCAGTAAAACATCAGCAGCCAGTCAGTAGGATAGTCTTTGTCTTTGTTTTTAATGATGACAAGTGTGATATTTGTTTCTTCACATTTGTCAGTGTGTCTGGTAAATTGTGTCTATTGTTCTGTCTCTCTTCCATCGCCCCTAACCAGTCACAACAGATGGCCATCCCTCCTGAGCCTGGCCAGAGGTTTCTTCCTGTTAATAGTAAGTTTTTTCTTCCCACTGTCACCCGGTGCTCGGTGAAAAGGCGCTGTATGATTGGTAGATGGGTCTCCACCTTAAAATATAAAGCGCCTTGAGGGGACTGATGCTGTGATTTAGTGCTATATGAATAACATTTAATTGAAAATTGAAATGAATTGGAAGGCAGTTATAGCTGTTTGGCTATACACAGACTCTGTCTGTCTGTCTAGTGGCCTGAAACTCCTCTCATGTCCTTCCATCTACCTGTGTACCGGTTTTCCTTTTACTCTGTTTGTCCATTCAGACACTTGTGGCCAGGCAGAAGCACAAAGGCTGAGCATCGATTTGTGCTTCTGTCGTGGGCAGAGAGATGTGCAGTGTGGGAACAGCTACTGGGGAGTCTTTGACACAGGCCAATATTATTCATCCAGGACAATATCCTAAAATGGCTAATTATAGGGACCAATTAGAGGGCTAATTAGACAATTATCTAAGCAGACAATTTATTGGCTGAAGAAAATCGATACAGGGGAGAGATAGCAGCAGAGATTGGGTTTTACTTTATATTACCTCACCTGCACGAGTGAACTTCACACAAAGAGACAAAGAGACACTCTGTAGGTTATAATCCCATCTCTGTATCACTTAGGCCACGAGCCCAAAATCAAAATATATCCATTTCTAACTGTTCCTGTTTTCTGGGGAGATGTTAGGTTGTAATTTGAATGTTTCCTCTGGGCATGTGTGGGTAGAAGCATTCAGGTAACCAGTGACAGCAGATTTGTTAAAAGAGTGAAAGAGTGAGAGCTGCTGTTCCCACGGGACAGGTAGTGTGAGTTAGGTCCCACTGCAGATCTTATCTGATCATCGTGTCATTACCATAGACCTCTCCTTTAAGTGCCCTCCTCCTTTCTCTGTTTACTCTCCAACTCTCACTGTCTTTACTCTACAGCAGAATCACACAAAGGGCTCATCTTTCTCTTTCGGTTATGTCCCTGACACAAACATAGAGCTACACACCCACACAGACACATAAAGCTCATCTTCACTGTGCACAACACTGGCATCCAGTCAAAGTGGCGTTAAATTGTATTAAAATAGTGCAGTGCTCGTCGCAAATTTACATGGGAATTAGGGAGAGTAGAAGTAATTACTCCGGGCCAGTGCCGCTAATTGAATAAAGGTGCAGCCTTTTCTCTTCTCTCTCCTCCTCTGCTCTTTCATTCTATATGTACAACGCTTCTCTTCAATGTCAGTGTGCCACTGCGTTGCCCTCGTCAAGGGCCCACATCATGAGCAAAAGAAATCAGTGGAGGGTGCTTTGCATGCATGCACCTGTGTTTCTGTGGGCATTTGTGGATATTTGCTTTCCCAAGTTGTCTTTGTATCGTGTGAAGCAAAAATGTGAATGTGAGTGATCAACACCATGCATATATATGTATGCATTCCCAAGCCTTTTGGGAAATTAGATGGATAAAATCTATGCATGTCAAGATGTAGCTGTTCTGTTAGGTGCGTAGCGTTATTCCCGTGGGAGACAAATCAGAAGCCGAGTGAACAATACGAGCAGATATGCAGACATGACCAGAGCACAAACAGACAGCCTGGGGCTGTGTTTGTAGTAGGAGTCCAAGTAGCCCTTTTAGGTGTGGCAAATATGAGTGTAACTGTCACACACACACACACTCTGTTCCCATTAGAACATTTGCATTGGCAAAGTGTATCCTGGCTCATTCCCAGGTTTGTTTAATTCTGTAAAGGCAGTTAATGTTGCGATAAAAAAATGCCACTGTATTAACAGATCCCTGCAACACATCACCACTGTTTCAATATCTGTTTGTGCATTCCTGTGGAAAACATATCAAAAAATATTTCAGTGTCTTTTTTTATATTTCAAAACACTCTACAAAGAGAGACATAAATCTTATTTCTTTCTGTGGGTCTGTGTGAAGAGGAGAGGTTGGCTGCTCTCAGGAATATCAACCTGTGGCTGTCAGCCTTATCAGATCTAACCCACTCAGGGAGAACTAAACACACTCTCCCTCTGAGCCACTCTTTCTCACACATACGCTCAAAAAGGCATACATGAAAACACACTTGCTACACACACACACACACACACACTTGCCTGTTTATTTACAAACAGTTTCACAAGCTCAAAATCCACGCTTGAGACAATGCTAACAATAAACTCATATTTGACCATTTGAGTTTATTTTTTCATATTATTATTATTCGGCGTGACAGAAATGGCAAGACAAAAGACAAATGTGCTCAAAGTGAATGACAATGTTTTGATATTTAGTATTTTTGTACAAATATGGATATAATATATAAAGAAACATTAAAAAAGTACATAAAAGTGATGTTTTTTTGCAAAATTCAGCTATTATCCTTGGAAAGGATAAAAAAAATAGCTAGACAGCGTGTGGTTAAGTTCTCAGCCAATAAATAGGTCAACGCTTATCCTCTCACGAAACTACAGCTTTTCATTTACACTGTGCAGTCTGTAAGGATTAAACGGATAGGATGTAACACGTTAATGAGTGAGCTTTAGAGGTGGTGCTGGTGGGTGCATTTTGCTTCCTGGGACAGAACTAGTCTGACTGTTCTGTTTTGTTACTGCTGCTGACTGTAGCTTCACATTTAACACATAAGAGAAAATCTTCCAAAATGTTAAAATCTGTTAAAGACAGATACATTAGACAGTTGCCTTTTAAAAATATGCCGTTTACCAATATGCAATACACTGGTAAGCCTCTTAGAATTAGGCCAATCACACAAACAAAGAAACACACATTTAATCTATAAAGATTTTGCAAACAAAACAAATAATAACAAATCTGATGGAAAGAGTAGAAAATCAAGGGATTTACAATCACATAAAATAAAAATAAAAAATTTTAAAATAGAAAAAAATGGTGCTAGGTCATGTTCATCTGTGCATGCCACTGTGTGGGTGTGTGCCTCTTCCCTGGTGGAGATATTATGAGTGAAAATACCTGCTGACGCACGACAGCCAGACTCAGAGGTCAAATACTTCAGAGCTTGCTTTCATTGATTCATTGCCCCAGGTAGAGAGGCTGTATCCCAGTGTGTGTGTGTGTTAGTGTGTGTGAGAGAGAGAGAGCTAGAGAAAGAGACAGACATAAAGTGTGTGTGTGTGTGTGTGTGTGTGTGTGTGTGTCTGCGTCTACATCCAAATGTCTCTGTGTTAGCATGTCTGTCTGCACCTAATGCTTCTGCCTCAAACAGAGCTTCAGGCCAGCCTCCGTTTCCTGGCTAGGGGCACAGCCTCTACTGTTAGGTGTTAACAAGAGGGATACTGAACGAAAGAACAAAAGATGTGCCTGAAGCTAAAGTTGAAATGCCTTTGAGACACAGAGGACATCTCCATGGGGCTAAGGAGTGGCGAGGGAATACGAGAAAGCAACAGAGACACCATGAGAGCACTAAAGATGATATAACAACTGACATGCAGAAATTGGACACCTTTAAAACAAGGACAGATTTGTCTCATTTCCTTCTCACACACATTAAAAAAAGAAGAAAGGAACGCCACGTCTTGAATGCACTTTACAGTAAACAGATTCCCCAGAGTTTCCCCATTTAACTAATCCTGAAACTGAGAGAGAGAAAGAAACAAGAAATGGAAAACGAAAAACACAAACGGTCACTGACAGTCACTGACATTTGTCGAACACAACTGTGTGTTTATGTTTGTGGTTTAATGGCATCAAAGTCTCTGTGTTTGGCAATCACCTTGTCTGTACCATTAGTCCAAGATAATCCAGCTCACTCAAGAAGCAGTGAAGAAGACCTGTTCAGAAATGTTTGTGATGTAGATCCAGATGCAGGACTTTTGAGCACCCACATACGCAAACAGATATGATCTTTGCACATATCAATAAGCCCTTGAAAGGAAAGACCGCAAACAAAAATATTAGTCTGGTACATAATGTTTACATTCCTCTGCTCATTTTTCAGGGCCCTATGAGACTCCTCCTTTTCTCATATGCCATCTATGTGTTTAGAATGAAGCCAGATATTTTTCGCTGAAATGTAAAAGTAAACACCGCTGTGGAAGTCCCTCCATTTCCTGCTGACTTCCTGTCATGGGGATTTATGCACATACAAACACACACATACACACACACGGCGTACAAGGAGGGGGTGCTCTTTTACCATTTCCCAGCAAAGCCAAGCCTGTCAGCACTAGTTTTTCTACACTGACCTGTCATAACCGCAACACAAACAGGTGGATCAGGGGTGAAGCTCAAGTCAAAAGAAAAATGCAGAAATATCTAACTGCCTGCAACTGTGAATAAGGTGGTTAAGAAAATAGATGCATGGATGGTTGACTGCAACAAATAAACCCCAAAGTGGTGAGAATTCAATTCAAAGCTATAACGACAAACATGCTTAGAGTTTCATTTAGCCTCTCATTTCCCATCACTGCTCTTATGCCAAACCTCAAGCAGATTGCACATCTTTTACTCATTAAAGAAATTCCCTCAAACTTCTGCCAGCTTTTAAATTAATCGCACGTCCTCAGTTATCGGTTTGTGTATTCTCACCATAAATCCACTAAATTCATTATTGTAAAAACCTCCAAAGCTAAACGTAAAGCTTGCTGGCTGTATACTGTGACACTTTACAGAGGAAAGGTACCTAACATCTAAGCATCTGACAACAGCCCACACTGGAAATAAATAACTCAAAATCACAATTATTAACCGGCACTATTGATAAAGACAAGACTTAATGAAATACTGGTGCATTTTTGTCCCTTTTATGTCATTTGCCAATTTACTTATACTGACTATTCAGTGTTAGAGAAACCGTGGAACAATGATGAATACAAAAGGGCTTCTGATAACAACAGGAGAGTTAGCTGTGCGATATGCTTTGAATTATGATTTGATCAGAGGGGACATGAAATATTCATCTGTGGTCTCCTGCAGGGACGGCATACTGTTAAAAAGGCATTGATTTGACAAGCCAAACAAACGCTGATGAGGCCTGATAATCAATGGCGGCATTGATGACAGTGTGTGGTGGCCCTGGGCTCCGAGCTATTGGATGGGCTCACTGTGAATAATGAATGAGGAGATTCCTGATTGATCAGTGAGGTTGTCTCTCTTTCAGACAGTCAGCTGGTATTTCAATGGGGCCTCCAGCAGCGGAGACAACATGCCAACAACAAGCCAACACCAACCTTCCCGAAGACTAGTCGCTTCACTGCTTCCCAACCAGATGAAGGACAAGATGTGAATCGATGAGTCCACTCATGACGGGGGGGAGAAAAAAATGTTTTCTGAACATATGAATGAGAAGAGAATTATGTAAAAACGCTGTCAGTAAAAGTACAAGACGAGAGAAACACGGCCTACAAGAAGAACAGTGAGAAAACCTTCGGGTCCTCTGTGAGTTTGTCCTTGAGAACAAAATGTCTGGACTGTTTGTCTGGTACCCAAGGGTGTACATACATAAACACACACACACACACACACACACCCAAACACAGGCATAAAAACACCCACACACAAGTGACAGCAGTGGTAGGGTGTGCTGTGTTTTGTCATTTGCCTGGCTTCCCCACACCAGTGCTGAATGTCAACTCTTTTATTCTTTTGTACTTGGAAGAGGTGGGGGAATGATGAGGGGAACAAAAACACCAAACTACAAAAAAGGTCCCCAACAATGCTGCTATCTTCGCAGCATCTACCGCCGCTGTCTCCTTCTCTTCACCCTCCTCTTCTTCTCTCTCTCTCCCTTTATGCCCCCCCTTCACAATCACACTCCCTCATAGAATATCACTTAGCTCTGCCCTTGAATCCTCCTCCGTAAGTGCACACGCTGAGCTGCACTGTGAAAAGACTTGAAGAAACAAAGTGGGTAGGATGTCTCCGCAGCAGTGACGCTGACCGAATGTAGTTCATTGTTGTCTCAAGGTAACCGGCAGCAAGTTTCATGATATTCTCCGACATGCTTTTGTGTAACAGTTTGCGGGTTGTAATGAAGATGAAGATACTAATACTGCTACATCGTTGACAGTGCTAGGTCGGCCCTTCATTATTTTCCTGCACATAGCTTTCTGCTTTTCCAGTGTTCCACCTCTCTCTCTTTGTGAACTCTGGGTTTCTCTCCCACTGTGAGTATTTATTCTGATGATGAGAATGATTATGCAAATGAGAGAAAAGTGCATCAATCTGTCTAGCCAATGAGAAACACCTCCGTGATTGGCCTCAACTAATCATCCAATTCATTTGAGGGTGTTTTTTCTAACCTCTACTTTTTTTCTTCTCCTCACACTGAAATGTGTCTTTCTCACATGCCACATCCCTCTCTAAGCTCTACTGCTTTTTCTTTTTATGTCAATATATCCTCATCATCATCACCTGATCATACATCCCCATTTACCTCGCCAGCATCACTGCATATGAATGCAGATACAGACATATTGATCCACACAAGAGAAATCATGGGGATAATAACTGAACCTCTACTCCACACCTAACCAGGTCCAGAGGACTGAGGAACTATTTTGTTCCCACTGAACTACACAACCAGCAGAAGCAGGCAGCTAACTAACAATGCCAGTCACCTTATGTTCACATCTTGTAACAGTGTCCTGAGAGAGGGTTTCTTGCTGTGGTACATGCATGTTTACTTGTCCTCATCGACAGGGTTTGTGGATGCCACTCACTGCTCATGACAGTGTTTTAAGTAATCAGGTTAGGATTTCTGGAAGAAGACATTATTCAAAGGCATGTTGAGCATTACGAAGCAAGCAACACTTATTATACACTTACATTTAAAACAAGGCAGATATCTTCAAAACTGCATAGCTTGCACCAAAACAATCTAGATGGTTGCACAGCGCTATGGGAAGAAAGTCTAGCATCGTGACTTATTTCCCAACCAATTCTAGTTTTGCTTTCAGTGTCTTAGCTCCAAAGGTGCTTTTCTCAATGAGCTAACATTGCTTTGGATACCGGCCAAACCACACTTCACCATATGGGGATATCATTGCAGACGAAGAGCCTAAAAGCAAACCTATCGCAACTGTATACAAGTCAGGATCACAATATGTCACCGTGAGATGATGTGGGATAATGTGTTGCCCTGGTCCATCATATGCCCAGGAGTTAACAGCTTTTGGCAAAATCCCAGTTTCCTCCTCTCTGCTCCCAGGAACCAACCTTTTCTGAATTCTGGATTTCCGCCAAACGAATCCTCCCTCCATGGACTTCTGAAAAAAAAAAAAAAACTAAGCAGTCATTGCTGTAACAAAGAGCACAAGAGAGCAGTGGAGAGTGAGAATAGCTAATACCAATGTTTGTTCCTCTCAATTACAGTTTTAAATGGAAATCAATGTTGCAGAGGGACTGAGCAGAGCCCTTAACATTGGGGTGATAATCACATTAAGACGAGGCTTAAATCAACACCAGACCTTAGCCTCTGGAGGGAGAAGAACAACACAGAAAGAGTGGAGACTATTCAATTTTCTCTCTCTCTCTCTCTCCCTCTCTCTCTCTCGCTCTCGTAATCTATCTATCACTCCCATACAACAGTTGTCTCCAACTCCCAAACCGCTGTCTGGTTGCCAGGATACCACCCATAAGTTTCACCATAGTAACATCTGGAATAAAGGTGGGTGGGAAGACTGCCAGGACAGGCCTGGAGTTTCACTGTGGCCATAAAAACAACAAAAATAAATCTTATTTTCAACTGCTCTTTCCAGCATGACACAACAACATGGACACCGATGCACACACACAGTGTCTCATATATCTTGGCCAACTCAAACTAAGTTAATTGTTTCTCAGGTCCAATAATAGACAAACAGTAAGGGGTTGTTATTTCCCTGCTTTTACTTTAGAACAAACAATAAACAATGTTTATTGTATATAGTATTTTATTTTATTTTATTTTATTGCATTCCAGTGTTTTCTAATTTCTGCTATATAACTTTGCACTTTTGCTGTAACAAAACAACTTTCCCACCTGTGGGACTAATAAAGGTCATCTTTATCTTTAAAGCAATGAAAGCGGAGCAAAAATGGTGCAGATTAAGTAAGGCATTTCATATAGTTCCAGCAGCCGAGTCTATTACTGTGTGGGCACTGACAAAGTAGCTTTCTCTGGATGCATGGTAATGTTTGCACTCTAAAGAGGTGCAATGGTGGGAGTGTCACTAAGAAGCCAGTTAGGTACTACTATTCTGGTTATGTAATAAACAGTCAGGTCAAAACTGCAGCGCATTGAAAAAGTTCTGCCAGGTTCAGTTTCAGTGTATTCTGTCAGCAAGTTTGGGGATCATAATTACAGTTTTATTTTATTATAGTAATAATGCAACAAGGCACCATGAAGTGGATTTTCTGATTATTGCCAATATTCATAATCTACAGCAGTCTTCACTTATCTCCCATTGTAGATATATGAAGGTGACAGATACAGTCTGCACCTTCATATCTGTTCACTCATTTGAGTAACACATACTGTCACACCGTGATTATGCTTGCCAGAACTCATTAAATGTCAAACATCTATGTAAATGTTCTGTGATCTGCAGGCTGCCATGTCAAGCAGACATTTTCAGAAAACCCTGTACTTAAAGATCGTGACAAATTGGACAATGATGGAAATGTTAAGAGCCGACATGTTGGCTCTTAAACTGAAAGGGCCAAAAAACATCCTCTGCTCAGTCAATCACTTACAACCTAATAAAAACATCAGAAACAGTCATACAGGCCAGAGGCATCACTATGTAAACCAAAAGCCAGGAAAAGAAACACTCCCACCAGCAAGTAGCAGTATCTACCAGCATTCATTAAATTAAGCTCAATAAGCTTCTCAATATGTAAACAAATATTGGTATTGGCTACAAGTTGGAAACCTTACACTGTTCGTTTACCCATAACAAAAAGGTAAAGATATGAAAAAATAATCTTTTTAAGCTCAGGACAGGCTCAGTCCATTACTACACACCTCTGGCAAAGTTGAATATTCCCTTCATTCGATACATTTCCAATGCAATCCATGGATCTAGCACGAGATCTGGTTTCAACCTGATATGTATTCGTGAGAATATGATGCAAAATATCCAATTTTGCTTTTTCTCTGAGTTGCCATGATTCATATTGACTCCAACAGTTAATAACAAGAAAGTTAGTAAAAAACAAGTCACATAATAAATCTTTCCAAAACTTCTTCTGTAGTGCTGCTAACAAATATTCACAAAAACAAATATAGAGACAAAATAAACCAATCGCCTTATATAATAAATGAAAAACACATTTCATCCAAGAGTTTAATTATGTATTTCTGTAACTTTCAAGAAAATCTGCCCTGTAGGTCAGTCTCCTCTAAATAAGCATTATGTTACCTCTTTGTTCAAATCAAAGTGAAATTGTCTTCCTTTCCTCTCTCCTGAAGTTGGCTCACCATGAAGTACGCTCTCATTTGGCAGTTCTCTCCTACTACTCAAGGACACGGAGTTTTCACGTTTTCACTTTTTCCAATATATATTCCAGACGCTCTTAACCATGGCAGTCAGCTTTTCCTGTATTTTACTACATAGTTGAGTCAGTGTCATCTGTTTTTTACCAAGGAAAAAAATGACTTATTGATAGGTTATTTCACCTGCTTGTCAGACAGTTAGTCTTTCCTAACATCCCTATTTTTCACCTCTTGGTGACACTCGGCAAAACCTCAATGTTCCACTTTTGCACCTTTGCTACATGATCTCATCGTCCTCCTCTTTCTGTGTCTCTAATTCATGTTGTCACAATCCCAACTTCTCTTTGTCCATCCAGTGTAGCAGAATACAATACCATGACACTGGAAGGCAGAAAACACACACACACACACACACACATACACACACACAAATACACATGTCCCCCTCCTGTGCACATCCTCTATGGTTGCAGGGTGAAGATATGCAAAGCGTCACCATCATCAAAACAAAAACTGCAAGGGAATATAGGGCAATTGAGTAAATTAAAATGCATCCCTAGAGACATGTCTTTCTTTCTTATCTGCTTGCTCTCTTCCCCCCATTCCCCCTGTTGTTCCCACTGAAGAAACCGGCCTTTTTTGCTCTTTAGTTTAAATTGTTCTGGACAGATGCTTGTCCAAGTCATAGTAACACGGACAAACATCTGTAGTTGTTTTAGGACTTGAAAATTAAAAACAGATTTTTACCGACTCTAACAAATATTTTGACAGGATATCAGTTCAACTGAGGACACGCAATGTATAAACCACACATGCAATAAAACTGGATGAAAAAGCACACTAAGAGGAGAGTGTTCAAGGCCAAGGACATGGGACAATCCTACCACAATTAAACTAAATTTGCACAGCACATGTGAGCGAAAAAAGGAAATATAAAATTAAACAACTGGAAGTGACATGCATTTTCTAGTCACAGCTCTCCAAAATATTTTGCTGGCTCACACCACTGATAAGTAATATTTTGCTCTGATGTATACATTGTAAATTCCTTCATTAAACTAAATAAATCCTGATATACCACAAAATATTAATATATATATATATATATATATATATATATACATATATATATATATATACATATATATATATATAACAAGCACATAAAGGTTAGCTAGCTATATCTACTTGAAACAATCCTGTCATGAATACTTTCATTATTTTAAAAAAAAGGTTAATTGCTTGACACATTAAGTAAATAATGTGTTACATCAGTCATCTTAGTTCTCTGGTTGTTCCTCCTCATTGGGCCAAAACAAAAAACAAAACAATATGAAGTCCATGACTGCACAGTGAGAAACTATTTACAAGTGGAAAACAATGAAGACAAGGTCAGACACTGGAATATTCAGAGGAATTGCTAAAAAACCAAGAGCGAGATCTCAGACTGTATACGCCTCATTTAGCATGTTAAATGCAAAGGTTTATGACAGTATAATTAGTAAAAGACTGAACAAGTAGGGCTTGTTTGGAAGGGTTGCCAGGAGAAATTTTCTCTGAACAAACCACAAGACGTCTGGAACAATGTCCTTTAGACAGATGAGACCAAACGGAGATGTTTGGCCATAATGAACATCAACACATTAAATCAGCACAAACACCTCATACCAGCTGTAAAGCATGGTGGTGAGTTGACTATGAACTCTTCTGTATAACAAAGTATTGTAGAGTGAAATGTGAGGTCATCTAACATCTAAAGCTTGGCTGAAACTGAGTCATGTAACAGGGTGAGGATCCAAAGCACAGCAGCAAATACACAACAGAATGGCTGAAAAAGAAGAGTCAAGGTGTTGCAATGATCCAGTCAAACCCGGACCTCAACCTGAGTGAAATGCTATGGTAGGAACCTTAAAAGAACTGTATATAGATTAGCTGAAGCAACACCGTAAAGAAGAGTGGGCCAACATTTCTGCACAGCGATGAGTGAGAGTGAGAGACTGATGAAGTCATACAGAAAATGATTGCTTTAGGTTATTGGAGGCAAAGGTAGTTCAACAAGTCATTAAATCATTCAGTTTTCACAAAGCTTTTATTGCTTTACAAGTGAATAAAAACATGCTGACAATATGACCTGATAAACAGTCTCCTCCTACATTTTTACCACAGAGGAACACTATTAGTTAAAAGGTTGTTTGCATCCATGCAAATGTTAAATAACCAAAATAGCAAGATTTGGGTTTTCTAACAAAAACAAAGGAAAATAAAGTGGTAAAGTGGTTCCTGTCAGAATGATTATGTTGGCCACAGGTAACTAAAACTGCGAAATGATGAGTCCTGCTTACCTTAGCATTAACCCCTGATTTGCTAGCTAGCCATATGTACAAATACTGACAACCGCCAGTGCTACCAAAGTCCATGTCTACAATGCATCAATTTCAAAATCCTACATTGCTTTTTTCTTAAGTTATCACATTCACAAGATTTTCAGAAAACTTGACCTCTGACCTTTGACTTTGAGGTCGAGGTCATTGAGATTCAAACTCATCCAAGATTTTTAATCAATAGATCTATTGTATCAATCTGAAACTTCTACGTCACATCGTTCTCAAGTTAACACATCCACAAACTTAAGTATCCACGCCACCCACCCGTCTGCCTGCCCAGCGTGGTGATGGCAACTACAGTGGGGACCAAATAATGTGTAAGAACATAAAAAAAATGTCACTAAAAGCTCCTCAGGTGGCTTTTTATGATTTATATGTCATGTCATTTGTTGGCTTTTTGGTTCATTAGACTGTACAACAACAGAAACAGATAAGGCAGTCCTGTAAACTAACTGTTTCACAAATTGCATTGAGATGGGGTTGAATGGACAAATGAGTGCACGTCATGCAGGCACATTAAAACCAGAGAGATGGGCATGCTGGGGAATGGATGACGGCAAAGAAAACAGATGAAGTGCGGTGGACAAAGGCGACGGTAAGAGGCGTTTGTCCAACCAATGTCCAGACAGACAGTAGTCAATAAATCAATGAAGGGGTCAAACATGCAGGTGGTTAGAGTAGCTATTGAGAGCTACCCTTCATGCGATCAGCTTGATTAGCATCAGGCTAAAAGACCAGCACTCTCCATGTTTTCTCTGCCTACCTCTGTTGTAACCAAAAAAACCACCCTGTAAAGCACGAACAACAAAAAACATTTCTGAAATTGAGCAATTGTTGAAATACATTAAAATAAATGTTGCATTAAAAAAAATACTCAACAGAGATTTCAAATGTGTTTTACCGTGGTTGGGTGTGAAAAAAGATAGGATTCCCCAAGACACTAGAGATGTTTTTGAAGTAAATCGCTACTGTAAATGTTTTAGTTTCAGCTATAATAGTGCCTTGATTCATCTTCACTGGGGAGAAAGAACAACCAACCACCCGCATGTTCTGCTTTAATCCATACTACTTAATCTTTGTGGAAAAGGCTCCTCTTATCGTGTCTCCCGCATGTAAGTCTGTTTTTATCTTCTCTCTTCCTTAGACAAACCCGCATACACATATGCGAGCTCATGAAAACACTCACACGTACAGATACGCAAACACACACACGGTATGTAAAGCAAGCGCATGTAATTACCTCAGTACAATGGCGCTACAAAATGCCAGACAGCGTTTGCATCAGCGTGTATGTGTTTAGAGTTTTGTAATTAGCAGAATACATTTAAATACATTTGGCTGAAACACTCCTGGGAGAGTTCCTGTGTGCTGTGTCTGCTTCAATCTCTTGCTCCCTTTATTCTCCCTGCTCGCATCTCACAATCCCTGCAGTACTAATTTTCTTTTAAATTTACCAATCAAACTCTTGCCTTTATGCACAGGTTTTTTTGTTCTCTTTCTTCATGTTGTACCTCACCAGCAACCGCTCGATCAATGGTCCCAATGACCCTGCTGTGTAATTTGCATAATGGTATGACCACTGTGGCAGAAAAGCAACTACCACATTTTACAGGACAGGCTCTGAACCCACTACCACAGGACAACTTAACCTGCCCGAGGACAAAATAATCAAATTCTGGACGTTCATGAGGTATAAAAAAACACGATATCTATGTAAAAGTCCACTTGCACTCTTCTGTCCTCCAAACCCAATCAATCAAAACACAAGCACAAATTTATTTACTGGTGTCAAAGTAGCACATTAGATCATCACTGGACACACTCATCTAATAAGGAGTTGCACTGAACTCTCCCCCCGAGCCCCTTCCTGCTCATCAAACCAGTCTTAATTATTCAGCAGGCAGCCACGTGTCTTTCATCTCTCTGTTAATTGCTACAGACGACTTTTACTTGAACCACCGTGCTCAGTGAAAGCCTCCACTTGTATTGTATCATACCACCAGAGGTTAAATTAAAATATGAGTGATTAGACTTAGAGCTTACAGTTTAATCACAGTGGATCCTAAAACCTGAATTCATAAAGCTCCAGCTTTGGGTTTAAACGTTGCAGAAAGCCGTGACAACACTTTAACTTTGTATCCCAAAATTCTTGTTCACCAATCCCAGCACACCCCATATAGTTAATGACTGTAACTATTAGAACTGAGTAGTAATAGTAATATCCTATAATCAATTAAGCAACACCGGTAAATGTTATACCTCTCTGCAATCCCTACTTGTTTTGCAGTAGCAAGTCAATGGGTCTTACAACGCCTTGTCAGGACTGGACAAAGGTATGCCTGGGGTGGCTTGCTGCACAAAATAGTCTTCTCTTACTTGTATTTGCCACAAAAATGTTAACTTCCATTTAAGACTGCTTCTAGTAAAAGCTGGGTCTCATCATGCATGTCTCTCGAGCCACCTTGTAAACTTAACAATTAAGCTCGCGCAGCATCCAGCAGCTCCTGCACTTCCACTGCATAGAGGGTATAACAAGGAATAACTCACTGCTGTATGACTAATAATAAGAAAAAGCTTTTTTTTAGTTAGATGAACAAGACATCTAAAGATCCCTGATGAACTGTTTTGCTGTGAGGTAGCCAGAGATGTTTCCAAGATATTCTAAAGGCCAAATGATAAAAAAAATAGATACTATAATCAGTACATAAAATACCAATTAGTTACAACCTTGGCATACTCTACAGAAAGAAAGACAACGTGATTTTTTTCTGTTGTGTTAATAAATTAGAGTTTAATCAGAGTATATAAGGCAGAAAAAGAATGTTTGAACAAGGGTCAAAGGAGAGTCCCCCAGTTAGATTAATCCATCTGTGGTTTTCTTAATCTAACACTCAATGTCCACGGTGTTAGGTAGTTGTTCAACTCCTTATTAACCCAAATATCTAAACAGCAATCAGATGGCAACAATTCAATTCATTTAGGCATGTTGACATGGTCTAGATAACCCGCTGAAGTTCAAACTGAAAATCAGAATGTGGATGAGGGGTGATCTGAGTGACTCTGAAAATGGCATTATTGTTGGTGCCAGATGGATTGGTCTCAGTATTTCAGAAACTGATGATCTACTGAGCTTTGCCACAGGTTTACAGAGAATAGTCCGAAAAGTTCTTTAAGCCAAAGTGCTTTGGTGATGTCAGAACCGCCAGAATCCTCTTTACAACCAAGGTATGCAGAAGAGCATCTTCAAATGCACAACACATGGAACCTTAAAGCAGATGGGCTACAGCAGCAGGAGTCTACACTAGGAGCCACATTTGTCAGCTAAGAAAAGGAAACTTAGGCTAAATTCACACAGGCTCACCAAGACTGGATAATAGAAAATTGGGAAAAATGTTGTGTAGTCCAATGAGTCGTGATTTCTGCTTTAACATTTGAATGGTAGGGTCAGAATTTGGTGTAAACAATATGAAAATGTGGATCCATCCTCCCTTATATTAAGAGTTCAGGCTGGTTCTGGTGGTGTAATGGTGTTGGGATTATTTTTGACAACTTTGGGCTCCTTCCAACGAATTAAGCATCCTTTAAACTCGCAAGCCTACCTGATTGTTATTATTATTAGCTCTGTCCATCCCTTTATCACCACAATGTACCCACCTACAGATGGTTATTTCCTGCAGGATAACACACCCTGTCACAAAGCTCAAATCATCTCAATCTATTGGAGCACCTTTGGGATATTGTGGAGATTCACATCGTGGATGTGCAGTAAACAAATCTGCAGAAACAGTGTGATGCTATCATGTCAACCTGGACCAAAATTTAAGGAATGTTTCCAGAACTTATGCCATTAGGAATTAAGGCAGCCCTCGGGGTCCAACCTATTGAAGGGTCCAGTGAGTTTATGTTTGTTTGCCTCCCTGTAATTTTTTCAATTTATATATTAAAATGACTACAGATAAACCTAATCTCTGACATAAACAAACAGGAAAAAACTTTAAGACATTCATTTAGAGTTAAGAGTTAAAGAGGCTTAGGCTTAGTCCTACAGTTAGGTAAGTTTTGTCATATCTTTTTAAAAGATATGATGTGTAAAAATGAGCAGAAAGGGAAGAAGGAAAACCATAGCTTGCGTTGTACTTAGCAGATAAATTCACTCAGCTCCATAATCAGCAGACAGACATACTGGCGCGAGAGCACACAGAGCAAAAGTGGGAGTGATGGGGTGAAAAGTGATGGATAAAGAGGGAGAACTGGTGGGGAGCCTTGGCAACTTTAAGAGGCTGAATGGGTTATACCTTTGGTCTAAGATACACAGTTTAAAAGAAGGCAGATATATGAAACATGACTGCCTTGGAGGAATGTGGGAGAAGAAGGCATAAAAGAAAACAAAAAAACTAAATCAAAAGTGTGTTGATTCGAAAAAAATCGGAGCTACAAGAAGAGAAAGAAGGGAAGAAATAATAAGGAAAGCAAAAGATGGTAAAACAAAAGTGTGGGGAAAGGAGAACTGCAGAGAGTTACTGCTGTACGAGAGAATCATGACAAGAATCTATCATGTTTTTCCACCACTTCACTCCTGAGACCATGCATTTTAGTGGACGTTTGCAGCATCACACACTTGCACACGTGGACACACACACACACACAGCTACTGCAACATACATCAGTGCCGTGGAAACAGCGCATGATAAATTCTGAACACAATACATTTTGTCGAAAAGATTTAACATCTAATTCAGGTCTGACAGCTCTCTCCATCTCATAGCCAGACCGGTTACATTGATCTCCACAGCACACGAAGGCGGCCTTGGATTTCCCAGATGATCTCAAACACACATTCACAGAGAAAGGAGACTAGTACACAAACCCAGCAGGTTTGGACCGCTTCATAGAGCTACACAGCCAGCCAGCACTTTTAAGTACAGAGTCAGGACAGGAATTCCAAGTTTAAACTGTCATGACTATGCTGTATATTAGCAAAGCAAACAAATTACTTAATTACATTTTGGACAACAGGTTTATCAGTTTGCACTGAGTTGCTTAATTTGCTCCATCCTGGCAATTCCTCTCTTAACTACTTAAAGATTCCCTTTTGCTCCCAAGAGACTCTTCTGGTCTCCTTTCCTTGGTAGACCATTTGGAAGAGATGTGAGGAGCAATCAGTGTAATGTTGGTGCGTATTTGTGTTGACATCTGTTGTACTCAGAAGTGTTTGGGGAAAAAAACAGCACATAACACACAAAACAGGAGTATGCAGGTACACTATTCATGTATTTTCATGAACAAAAACACATGAATAGTGAAATGAAGCTGAGTGTGACTGCTAGTGATGTGTGTTTAGTGTAGTGGTTCAGAGTCCTTGATGAAATGAGCCAAAAATGTGAACTTTGACCACCGATTCTGATACAGAGACAGACTGTGAGTATAAGGGAAATGGGGATGCAACTGTCTCTGGGGTCCATATGCATGCAGAATCTGTTGTCACTGTGCTTTTTCAAGCTAATGTGTTAGATTATGAGTTGGCTGGATGCCCTGTTGACAGTTCAGCTAGAGCTTCAGGAGAAATTACAGGGAGCACACTGGAGTCTCAGCTCCCTAGACTCACAGCTCTGGGACTAGAGCCCAGTGGTGCAGAGGCCACAGCAAACAGTGACATCATTAACCGAGCACTGAGTGGCACAGGCTAAAGAAGTGTGTGCAAGTGTGCATATATGTGTGTTTACATGTTAGCTAAGAAAATCAAGTACATACACAAAAAACATGTAGTTGTTGTAAGAAAAGCAAAATGTCAAACCGTACTCCTTAATATTGCTTATATCTGATAAAATTTTATTTCCATAAAAAGATATTTGCACATGAATATGCAGAACATGCAAAGGATCAAAAAGCTGTCTAGTTTCTGTTTATAGTTGCAGATCTGTTGACAAATCATGTTCTAGCAGGCTTTGCATGCAGGTCAATATGGAGAACAAAAGAGGGATCAAATTTGCTGAAATGCAAATCTTGAAGCCATTAGCAACCGTCTGGCAACAACTGGGCTTTTACTGGCTTTTTAAGGAGTATCTCAATTCATGCAAATGATACAGACAGTGATGTTCCAGGTGTGAACATTGGGATCCCCGAAAAACTGGCTATTAGGGCCAAGGGCTAAAACTGTCAAAAAGTTTCTAGAGACCGTTGCTACCAAAAACTTGTTTTCTAGAAAGCGGAAAACTCTTAATGAATGAGTGACTCAGTCGGTGCAAGAAGTAAGAAAGGGAGTTTTTGCAAAAATATAAACCACATCAACGTAAAAAGTTAAAAAAAATTATGTCAGTAATATATTCCCATTTTCTTAGGTTAACCCCAAGTCACTAGTCATTTACATAAATGTAGGAAAAAAAGTAAATGTAATTTGAAAACCAATTTCTAATAGCAGCTGTCGAAGTCAAAACAGGCTGGTACAACCAGTTCAGACCTCCAATATAAGGAATACTAATGGGCATAAGCATCTAAAAATTTAATCTACAACCAGTCCAAATGATAGGTGTGCAGTACATGCAAGCATGTGTGTAGATGTAGACAAATACACAAAAATACACACATGCAGACACAGACACTACTTCTCAGGTCTTGGGGGGCCATGTCAGAACATATTAGTGACAGCACCCCACACTCAACTCCAGCAAGGTAACACCAGCCCAATTTGTTTCCCTAATAGATGGTATATTATTCACCCAGTCACTCATTCACCCACGCACAAATACACACACGCTAGGTTTATTATTATACAAGCATACCCTTGAACAGGCCTCAAGTTCATCTGCTGGGGGTGCAGAGAGAGCCTGGCTGATATTAGGAGAGAGGTCACATTGTACTGTAAACACGCTTTGTCTGCTTATTCATTTATTTACTACGCTCTACCATCACACCACTCAGCTTGTCAGCAATAGGAGGCTGGAGGTACTCTATGGTTGATGGGGTGGACTGGGTGTGGGCAGTGTTTGTGTTGGCAGTTTGGAAACACTTTTGGTGATGGATAACTCATGGCTGACTTCATTTATCAGGGAAAAATATTCATTACCCAAAGTCAATTACTTTGTTTGAATACCAGTTTATATTTCAGATCCGTAAAGGTACAAAAGCAAAATATTTTTCGATTCACCCACCAAAGCACAATTTTTGCGTAGTGTCCCTGTGTTGACTGTAGCAGCCCTGTCCCTGCTATCGACCCCCTGCTGTTTAATATTCATAAAGTCTATTTCAGCAGCTTCAGTCGCTGTTGTGCTGCGACGCACCCGCCCTCTCTCTAAATCCATTCTCATTGATCACCATTGGCTTTCCCAAATGCGCATCGATCCCGTTCAAACTCATGCTCAAGGTCCCCTCCAAACACATTCACTTCACAATTCACTTACAAATGAAGTCCTTCCCCCCTCTGGCGTTTCATCCAAGAGATTATTTTTGATCTTTTTACCATTGTGCAATTACAGTTCTCACTGAAACCAATAAAAGCCGAGTCCAGACGTGATATGAGATGTGTCACTCTTTGATATTAGTTTTACCATGAGAACTCAGAGATGAACTTGCTCAGGATGGTCAGAAGACAGATCTTTTGTTTGCTTTATCTCGTCTTAGTATTCTCATATTTGTGATGTCTATTTTTCAGATCCGCGCCTGAAGTAAGACTAACAGTGTGCATTTTACCGATCTGCAATACTTATCTCTATTACCCCATGTCTGTGTTCTACATTCTGGAGTTTGTGCACATGTGTGCATAAGTAAGACAACAGTGGTGTGTTTGTGTGGATGTGTGCGTGTGTGTGTGTGTGTGTGTGTGAGTACTAAAGGTTATGACACCGAGCTGTCTCTAGCCAGGCATAAACTGATTTAAAGCAGAGCTTTAAAATGATCTGGAGACTGTAGAGAGATCCAGTCTGAGTACAGTAGCAGAGAGTAGAAACAAAAAGACATAATCTTTCCCTTTTTAATTTTCTTCTCTTCATCCCTACTCTGCCTCTTTAGGGAGCCTGTGGCCACTGGTCTGCATGGCTAATCATACCATTGTTTTAATTATCACTTCTCAGTTAGCCCCAAGGAAAGACATACACAACATCATATATGTGCACACACACACACACACACACTCAGTTTCTCTTTTTCTTATTCACTGACTGTATCCTCCTTGGCTGTTAACCAACCTCAGATTTATTTTGTCTGGGGGAGAAACGATTCCCTTTGCTAAACTTGAACACACACTTACGTCTTACCTTACTGAGCAAGCTATGTACACCTGAACCCAGCATTATGAAAAAACACACACACACATGCATGCACCCCCCCCCCCCCCCCCCCACACACACACACACACAAAAGACACTGACTGCATTACTCATTCGCCCAAATGGGGAACACCAGTTGTGTGCTCACACACAATAAACAGAGATGAATTCATCAGAAATCTCCCAAGCACAGAAAATATGAAAAATTTAATCATTCCACAGAATAAAAATTCATAAGGAAATGTACAAAATCAATATTTTATGCTACTTACTGTACCTATTCTTTATTACAAACCTATTCAGGAACATGCATTAAAAATTAAAGCTGGCAGAAAAGACAGGAGGGAGGAGAAACGATGGGTAGAAAGGGGGAGGGAGGAAGGTACTGCAAGGGACCTGAGAGTTCAAAAGCAATACAGTTTCATTCATGTTTAAAGGCACTTTTTGTTTCTCTATGAGCCACTGAAGCAGTTTTGAAACAGGCAGAAAAGCTTTGATAGATTGAGGGTTCTAAGCAGCCAAGGTGCTGTCAACATAAATAGCGATATAAAAAAGTGGGAGAAATGTTTTCAACTGGAGTTTTCAAGGTTATGGCCCATGGCGATGATTTGAAGGCACTACTTGCTCCACTGCACCACTGGTTATGCATGGACAGTTGTGTGTCTGTCTACAGCGTGTTAACAGACACAGTCAAATGTGCGTGTACACACAGCAGTACTGTATATTTTTCTGAAACCTTTGTTTAATGCATTAGCACTTCCAGTGAAACATTCAGGCACACTTAATACACATTCTCTGCTCTTCAGTCTTTCTTTACTCTTACATTGCACTCCACTTCTGCCCTTAACCATCTTAACGGCTTTGTTTTACTTCTTCTTGTGTAATATTGGCTTATTAAATTCGTTATCCTTTACTGCCATTATTCATATTCATATTCATTACTCAGAATCTTTTTTTTGTTTGGTTTATAGATGATCTGTATGGTCATGTAATTAGAACTTACATGTCCACACAGATCAATAGAGATGAGTTACAGTGTAAGAGTATTTCAAAGGATTAGCATTGCCATATGGTATAAGCACTGCTTCCTTGTGACAACTGCCCAATCCTAGATATTGAAGCCCTTGGACTTGTGGACTCAGAAGCTCAAACCTCCTTGGCAAAGCCCAATTTATGATGGCATTTTTTTTGACTTGTGCAACTGGCTTGAAGTTGGCCTCTGGTGTTGCTAATTCCTGTCTAGGCCCCGGCTATGTATACACACACATGTGGCTGTTCATCTTAGCCACTATGATACCTAACAGTAGCTACCATGTAGTGGAAAGGCAAGAATGTGACCTGTACCTTCTGGGGATCCTTGGAAGTCTGACACTGTGAATGTTACTGAATCCTGTTTAGGGAGGTTACTGTAGTCTGCTCTTTGACCAACTAGCAACTGAGCATTGTTGTTATGTGTTGCATCCTTCTCCCTTATGCTCTTCCAGTATTACTCCATCTCCAGTCTTGGTGGGGTTGTTTTCATATTGTTCCCCTGCTACTGAGTGGACATCTTGGATGGTTCATTGGAGAACATCTGGTTTTATTCTCCTGGCTTCTAGCTCTCTGGTATACCTCTGCAAGTGGCTGGCCAAGGATTTGAGTCTTTGCTTGGCAGTTTCTAAGGCTCCATGTATGGACAGCTTATTGTACTTCTTAGGTATCTTCTTTATCACACCTTTCTGCAGTTCTAATAGCTGGCTAACATTCCTCCATGCTGCCTTGAACCTTCTTTTCTCTCTAGCCTCTAGTTTCTTCTTCATGGAGGATACTGCTCCTTGTGGCTGTTCAACTTACAGCCAAGCATCTCAAGGATCACTGCTGCTGTACTGTAGATCAGCTGGTTGGTATCAGTAATGGTTGCAGCAGGGATTGTCTGTAATGCTGCATTCACATCTTCTAGGAGACTTTTAGAAGGTACTTCAAATAGTCTTGATAATTGGCTATGGTTGGTCCATGTTTCTAGCTTAGCCATGGTCTTCTTTTTAAAGTTAGATACTCTGGCATTCAACTTATACCTACAAAACCATATGGAGTAGTCCAGGTAAGAGTCTTTTGTTCTACTAAAGCAGCTCTGACCTATAAGTCCAGAGGTAGTCATGTAGGTTCCAAAGCAGGGCCTTCATGGATCAGGCTTGTTCAAGCACTTCCCATATCCACCCAGTAACATTGGGATCTGGCAAGTTCTGAGTGTTTATTGTGTTCCTCGAGCAGCTTTTCCAGTGGTTTGCCACAATGTTTAGATGTATTGTGTCAAAGTAATTTCCATGTGAATGTCAGATGCTAAAATTTTTAGGCAGAGGGTTGTATTGTCACAAAATGATCACTAAACCTGTCAGTGGTTTTCATTTTGTGGCAGTTATTTCTGTGCTATTTTAAGACTTGCTATGTGGCGATACTGGATTTTCAGTCCATTTGCTCTCCTGCCTCTTAATCATCACATTTGTCAGACAGAAAAAATGGTTTTAAATTATACACACAAATGACTTTTCATTTGCCAGCAAAGCAAAATGATCTTATCCAACACCTCACTTAATGACAGGCTCTCTCTTCAACTAAATTGCCAAGTTTAGAGTTTTATGCTTTCTTAATGTGGGCTGTACATTTGTGAAGTAAGAAGAAACTAAATATAACTATTTAACAGCCATTTTAAACATCACTTAAGTAACTGCCCTGATATTTACAACATATAAAATAAGTAAATCTTGAAAGAACGCTGTTATTTGGATTCATTAATTTGTTTTGTTTTTAGTAAAACGTGAACATCTGTTATATTTTTACATCTCTGCCTTTTTTCTTGTTATCTTTTTTCTTTAATTTGATACTATAATATGTTTTATATGCAAAAGTTTCCATCACATATGCTAAAAGTATATTTGAACAAATGATGTGAACTAATGATGGTGTTAAAGGTCATTTTATCTTCAGTGGCAAAGTCTGATTGATTTATTGATTGCTACTTTGCTTGGTTTAACTGTTTATTTGATCTCTTGATCGCTACAAAGTAAGGTTTTAACACGTCAGCATTTATGTCGCATTCAGGTTTTCTATTTTCCTTTTGGAAAACTTCTTAGTATCTGTGGCAGCACTGAGATCACCCTGATCATAACACAAAAAAACATCACAATAACAGACATTGCATACATTTAACACATCACCACCAATCAAATCACCATAAAGCAAAAGTGGCGCACACCTCATATAATCTAAATTTCTTTAACAGTTTAAGATATCCAGGCACAAAAAATCTATTAACCTATTACACTATGCTTTTATTGACCTGCAATCATACTGGAAATATTTACAACTGAGTTTTTTCATATTAGCCAGAGACAGCATGAAAATACCAGAATGATCAGATGTTTAACTCTGGTATAATTTTCAGGTATGAATCAAAACCAAATTAAGCTGCTCAATAGTGTAGTGGGTTGCACATTTGCCTAACATGTTAAAGGTTTCGGGTTTGACACCAGAAGAAGACAAATATGGCTTTGGTGTTGGATCAGGAAGGGCACTCAGCATTAAGAAAAAAAAAGGCACTGCCAAATCAAACATGTATTCACATGGCGATGCCATGTGAATACAGGAACAGCTGAAAGTACTTTTTTTGGGGGGGGGGGTTTCCACTCAAAAACAATTTAAATGAAAGTCACCATACTCTCATGAAAGTTTTTATTTTAGGTTAATATTTGTTTTGCTTACCAGCAGAAAATTAAGAAAAGCAGGAAAATGTCGTAGAAGCACAAACAAGTGTGCAGCTGGGATTGTGGTTGTTGGCTGCCCAGCGCTAGTGTTTTACATGATTGTTCAGTGTTGGTTACATGGTGAACAACAACTTTAACAATGGACACACACACACACACACACACACACACACACACGCACACACACACACACATAGAGGGAAAGAGACAGAGATGAATACTTGTTTTAAAAAACCAGAAGCAGAGATAAATCCTGTCTCTTAGTGGGCTTTAATGGAAGAAAGATGTTTTGTTCCACAGAGATCTTTTCCAGACTGTTAACTCATAACCATGACTGTCTCTCCAAGCGGATAAAGATCAGTCTGGATTCATCATAGATCAATAAACCATTAATAATGACACATGATATGAATAAGGAATAATTAAACTAGAAGACAAATGTTACTGATCAGCATCTGTGTTTTTCTGTCTTATTGATGGGCAAACTTGGCATGAAGACAGTTTTATTAAGCAGTCCAGTGGTAAGTGTTAACAGGAAAAAGTTTAGATGACCAAAAATCAAAGTGTTCCTGTCCCTCAGACACAGACATTCAGACCTGTGCCCCTCCTCTTGTCCCTGTAGTACCCTCATCTCTTCCTCCTCTCCTCCCCTCTTTGTCTCCCTCTCTCCCAGTGGAAGTGTAGTACCGGGCCTAGGGCCCCTGCCTCTAATTGCTAGTGAATGGAGTGTTTTCATGGGGTGTTAGGCAAGGCCCTCCCCTGGATTAGCATGCTTACATACACACGCAGACACACACACAACATGTAGTCAGATACACAAATGGATTAGTGTGTTCACTCATGGGGAGAGGAGGTTGATTTGAGCCGACAGCAGCAGCCCTTTGGAGAAAGCCCCGGCAAGCCTGGTGGATTTTCAAGCACACATGCACACACACGTGTGCGCACACACACACAAAAATAGAGAAAAGACACATCAAAGTTGCACTCACTCATGTGAACACACACACATGCACATATACACAATCCCAGCTCCCCAGTGGAGGCCTGATGCTGTAGAAGACATATGGGGTGAATCATGTGTTAACAGGGAGTACTGATTAACACATCTGGAGGGAGCCGGTGGGGAGTGAGGGGCAAGGGAGGGGTTGAGGGTGAAATAAGGGGGAGACAGATAAAATAGGAGGAAATAGGACAAAAGTAGAAGGTTTCTTTAAGCCTGATCAACCCTAACAAAGACAAAAAACCAAACAAGAAACAACAAACCTGGAAAGTATAAACTCTGGGAGGAATGAGGGACTCTCCACTTAACTCCCCCAGGCGCCGTCATTTGTGTCATGTCAGAGGCAGTCAGCTGTGCCACAGCACCGTGTTCCCCATATGCCCATCAGTCAGACTGTCTGCCCCAAACACAAAAAAAACACATGAACAAAACTCAGCTAAACACAGTTATGTCCCTTCTATGTGTCACAGAGCACATAGTTTGTCAGATTTTGTGGCTTTCAAAATACATCGGATGTGGTTCTAATTTTTTAACATGAATCTACTACTTTTCATTTTGCTTCAAAATCAGATATTAACTAGCATTAAAAAATATAAAAACATTTGCTTTGTCACAGATACATGAAACACAGTCAGTCCAATGAAATTAAACTACTAGCTAAAAGAATTCATGCAAAGATCTTTTTTCCCAAAACCAGAACATTTTTCTTTCTGGAGTAGAAAATGAATTAAAAGTAAATTCAATCAAGACTAAACTTAATTCTAATACTTTACTGTGCGCTGGAAAACTAGAAGGTTCACAAGTTCTCACCCTTGACCTTCCTCTATCTTTGTTGTGGCAGCGAAATAGTTAAGGGCGTCATGACCTGCTCTAGGGTTGGGCAGACGGTTATGTGCTGCTTCATGCTGATTCCTATCTATTAATTTTCCATGACTACAAATTCTTTTAAAACACTGCATTGAAACCTAAATGAGGGACCCCCATTAAATTTTATTATGTTTCTGTGTGACTGCAAAGGGCAAATAATCTTATACCAACCATTATCTCTGCTTTGTGTCTGTATCCATCTGTGGTTTCACGACTATCTTTGCAGCATAGCTGTGTTTAAAGCTCTGTGATGCAGTTTAAACAGTGACATACCTGTGGTCATAGCAGCTTTACAAAAGAATAAAGCAATCACAATGGCACTGAGCCAAGTGCCAACATGCAAATTTAGCACTGCCAACATACACAAAAACATATGCAATGTGTTTATTAGCACCTGTTTAGAGCAATACATTCACATTGTTGTGGGTGATGCCATTGTTATATTACACATAAATAAGGTGTACAGACACAGCTGTCACCATGTGATAAAAACATAAAAATACCTCAATTTCAAATGAGACTGTGTGGTGGATTTTTGTTTGATATGTATAACTATGTAACTATATACACTATATATCTATGCGCACTGAACATATATATTTAACTTTCATGTGGAGTCTTAAGCACAAGACATTTTTGCTTCACCGAGGTTTATTAAGTTGGTACTGTAACAGGGCAGTTAATGTAGGGGGAGAGTTCTCTTGAATAATTTACTTAATAATTAATTAATTTAACGTCTTTAATGCAGCACAACCAAAACAGTAATATTGTAACAGAGATCCTGAACACATCACGATAAAATACCATACAAAATAAACACACACACACACACACACACACTTTGAACCCACACTGAAGTGTTTTTAAGCATGTAACCTGTGTATTATATGTTATAAGATTGTGCCACTTGCTGTATAAGATTTAATAATTAGGATTAATGTGTGACCTTTGACCGTGTCATGACCTATTGTGATAAGCCAGAGCAAGGGGTACTCAGAGTCCTGACTGGCCTTTGGCCAAGACCTTGGCCGCTACCTGACCCCAGCAGCTGTGCTGGGCGTGTGGGAAAGTTACCCAGCAGCAGGGGGCGGCGATACTGGTCCCTATATTAGGGGACCAGAGGACGCCCCCAGAGCTCTTTTTCCTCCTGCTGCTGCTACCTGTCCGTTTCTGTGTTGCTCTGCTGTCTGTGCTTAAGGCTGTACACCCCGGGGTTTTGCTTTGCTTGCTTTCTGCTTTGTAATTTTCTTGCTAAATCTCTGTATGTATTTTTCCTGCTGTTCATATGATTCAGTGTATTAAACTCTGTTCCAAGAATTCTACTCTTTTACAGAGCATCTTTTTGAGTTTCTTGATTTTAATTGGATTTGGATCTCCACATCGTTGGTGGGAGAAGGTTATCAGGATGGCTTCAAAATTTGCGACCACAACTGAGATCTACAGCTGTGTTTTTAAACCATTAAACCTATCAAATCAAATATAGCTTTGAAAGATACTTATTTTTCTTTTTTTTTTCTTGTTCATATTCTAATGAATTTGTACATTGGTTAGCACAGCACCTCACAGCAAAATGATGATGATCTGTCTGCGTCTGCATGGGTTCTCTGGTTTCCTCCCACAATCCAAAGACATACTGGGGTTAATTGGTCACGGTCTAAATTGGCCATAGAGGTAAATGTGAGCTTGAATGTCTGATAGGTTGGCGACCTGACCACGGTGTACCCTGCCTCTCGCCCAATATGTACTGGCGGGTTATATGTACTGTACACTTTTAACTTACATTGTGTATGCAGAGCCCAATCATTTTCTGATGTGTTCCTGGGTCATGTATTGATTTCCAAAAAAGAAACGTGTCTGTTTTTAATGCACGACTGGCTGAAGATACAAAGATCACTGCTATTCAATATAGCTTTTTGGCTTTGTCTCTGGGTTTCACAGATTTATCTAGATTCTTTCAGTCTTTTTAGTGTGCATGTATATGTTAACATCCCCAAAGTCTTCACAATCTTTCACCGATGTAAATGTCTTCTTAATTTGCTAAACCACACGCATGGTCTTTCTTTTAATACCCAGTCACGTTATTAACCAAATTAGCCAAACACATCTTTTCCACAAAACATGCTGTTGGCACCAAAATCAAAGTTCTCAGTTAGAATATCTGTAAGCCTGCACTGTCTTTCTACTAAATTTAATGAAATATACAGTTGAACTTATTTACAAACCACTTAAACAGCTGCAATAAACTTATTTTTTCACATGTTTAGTATAAATATTTTATGAGTGCAGGCTTAGTCTGTGAGTTAATCTTTCATATGAATAAACACTCAGAAATTCTCACACAAACCCAAGAAACATCTCTTCTGATGACAGCGTGAAGGTTGCCAACATCTGCAGTACGTCTAGTTGTTTTAACTTAAACATCCTTTCCAACATAACAGATGTAGCCTGTTGCATACAGAGTGTCTCAGATGATTTTTCTCAGTTTGTGTTGATGTGTACCAGAGTTAGTGAGAAGCCAAACTCTATAAACCAATATCTCCTTATGAATCTGCACTTATTGCATTTGGAAGTCCAGTTCCTAAAATGCTGAATGTATTTTCTCAGGTTTTTTTATTCTAATTTTGTTTCTTTAAAAATGTAATTTAATTTGTGTTTCATTCCATGTCAAAATACTCCAAGAAAGACATATTTATAAATATTGAGGCGGTATCAAAACAAACGTGGCATTTAAAAATTATTTTATTTGAAATTAAGAAAACTATACGGTGCATGTTTAATCAACATATTATGTTATATATTATAAATGTAAATGTGTATTCATGTTTAGGTTCATTAGAAAACTTGAGTGTTCTCAAAGGTTTTTTGTATTATGATGTACTGTGTGCACATGTTTAGCAAATACCAGATCCATAGGTTTGCTGTGCTGTGTTATTCACAACTGTGTAGGTCAAAAAGACTGTTGACATGACTGTGGCTTGATTGCAGATGCAAAACATGTATTTAAACCTGTGTGGTAAAGCGCAGCCATTTTTACATACCTGTTTGTACTGTGCAAAGCTGCTGCAGAAAGGCATGTCAACAAAACTGTCCAGTTAACGAGTTAACTCATTTAACAGTCGGACTTTTTGTTTACAACTCTTGATTATTTTCAAATAAGTCAGCGTGAAAGTTTGAACCATAGGAACCAAACCGAATTTAGTTACACTCTACTTCACTTGACTAATCTTTCAAGTAACCAACAGTCAAAACTCATTTCAACAACCGCTACTGGAGGCAACCACTTCCAGCATCTTGCCATAGATGTCAAACCAAAATAAAATCTGTAATATTTTCAACAGTATCTGATCCTAGATCTCTAAAACACATTCTAATCTAAATTTTAATCTACAGCATTGCACAAAAGTAATTGAGCCCCCATTACTTCTTTATATTTTGTTTCCAATGAGCCAGTCTTTATTGTCATTTTTAAAGTGTTCTTGAACAACTCTTCTCAACTGTTTTTGACGGGCTTTCAAATTTCTTTCTTGGGACACTGGCTGCTTTTTCACTCAGTTTCAATCCTGTTCTTGTACCTGACCATTTTCTGAGGTACATATATATTTTTTGTTTGTTTGTTAAACCACTTGACTCTGACCTGTGAATCATGAACACAAAAAAACACTGAACACCAGGGATAAACTGTATTTTTAGATACTTACTGGAATCTATTTTTTTTTTATAGTGGCAGCAAAAAATAGTATTTTTGCACCAATGAGGTAATTTCAAAAAAAGCTATTAGCTGAACACTTGGCATACCCTCAGCATGCTGTGCAGTGCTTCCTTAAAAAAAACTAAGGGAGCTGGACAAGTGGAGGACAAAAGAAGAAGATGTGACAGGCCTAAAAAATTATACACACATAAAGATACGAGGGGGGACTCAAGACATTTGTACAGCGCTATATTGGAGCATGTATTCCTCTCCCGCATTCCTCTAATGTGCTTCTGACAGATATTCAGTGGTTTATATCACCCTCACGTCCGCCGCAGCACTGATTTAGACACAGCTATCATCCCTTCTTCCACCCAACCAAGCCAGTCAATACACCTACATTATTCAAACTCCTCCCCACTTAATTAGATATTTAATTGACTACCTGTAGACAGATGACTGACCCGCCTGCTGGCATAAATTAATGCAAATGACACGTCGCATGACCTGCCCTGAGGTAGATCTAGTGGTACAATCTGGTAAGGACAGAGTTCAACTAGAGGCTGCAGGGATCGAGTCCAGTCACTGATCACTGGACTGTGACCTGATCGGTGAATATTACACTTTTCTCTTATATTCAAGCAGGGTTATGAGTCATAGATAGAGATCGTGGGTTAAGTTTACCTGGTTATTACCTGAAAATATCTGTAAACCGAGTTAAAATCAGACAGTACATGTGTATCAGTCTACATTACAGTAAATGTGCACAGGGAGCAAGCAGGCAAAAGAAAGCCACTAGTTGATTCTATGCCTCATGACTCCTTGTGCTGCTCCCCATGAAGAAAGCAATAAGGCACACGAAATCCCATCGCAGGTGTCTGGGCCCACTGTATGCTAATAGGGAAGGATCAGACGCTCTTCTCACATAATGGGGTTTGACAAAGTGAAAATTAACACAACCCCACTCCTGCTGTTGCTGTTAGAGGGGGTGGTTGATATGGCTTTGTCTCAGACTACACTACACACACACACACACACACACACACCTTCCGACAGATACCACACCAGCCGTCGTTCTCATTCTCACCCAGACATTTACGTTGTAGGCTCCCCTCCGCATCCCTTCCTCGCACTCCCCCTCCTCCTGCACCGCTACCCCTATCTAGGTGTTTGTGTCCTCGGCATAAACATCCCTACATCCCTCCTCCTTCCCTCTTTTCTCTTCTTCTCCAGCGACTCTGTTTGCTTCAATGGACTTTCATGACAACTCATTCCGTAAGGGTCCTTTTTTCTCTCCCTCTCTTTCTCCTTCACTCTCCCCAGGTGAAATATTGATGGATTTTTTATGAATAGCTATGAAAAATTCATTCAAATTCCAAAATGAAAAAGCGTAAACATTCCGCATCTGCCTATGCCTCCCGCATTCATTATCCTTCACAACATCCCCCCGCCCTCCCTCGTTTTCCCCACTCGTACCCCTTCTTCTCCTCTTCATCCTCACTCAGCGCCCCTCCTCACCCTCCGTCTACCTGAAAAAGACATGCTCTGTCTCTTTTTCCGCCACTTGGCCTAATTGCTTAATTTGACCTGCTCTCTCATCAATTAAAAGTCTGTCAGTGGTAGACAGATGGAGGATGGATCAGAGGGCCAGTCGATGGACAGATCAATGACAGAACAGCTCAATAAGTAAATGGAGATGGCCAGTGATGGAAAAAGGAAATGAAGAGGGGAAAGAAGTAGAAGAAGAAGAGAACAAATTGAACAGGCTGTCGTGGCAAAGACGGTGCAGCACCAATGTGCCTCACTTGGATGCTCTGACTCACTTTTCTCACTATCTCTGTCTAACCCCAAACCTCAAAACCCAACCCTGTTCATTCTGTTGTTTACTGTAATACAGATACATGAATGTAAAGCTGACCCAACAGAGCGTGTACACATATCAAGTTACAAACACGAGAGCAAAAAGATAATAAATGCGAGAGAGAGAGGCACTGAAATTTCAAACAAGAATAAAGCCATTAGGTCTTAAAATCATAACAAAGGAAATAAAAGTCATATGAGCAGAAACCGAGAACAGACAAAATTGAGGTAAGGAGGAGACTGGAGGGGCTCAGAGCTGAAACAGTGAAGACTGACCTCACGTATGATTGGACGCACCGAGACAATGCAACTCCAAAAAAAACAAGCGCACTTCAATCAGCTGCAGCAGGTCTGCTTTTCTCGACTCATTCACACAATCACAAACATTCATATGCATGCAATGCATTTATGGAAACAAACGGCAGAGGATGGAGCAAATATAATGCTCAATCACACTTTTCCTTATAAACACATAAAGACTCACTCACAAGAAAACCGCAAGTCACATCTCTGTAAACAAATGTGACTTTGGTGAAACACAGCTTCACATGACTATACACAGATATTAGCATGAGCATGCACACACACACACACACAGCGATACACACACACACAACCACAATTATTTTGTTATTTTCCCCTTCAACACCTTGTTTTAATTAGCTTTCTCATGAGACTGCGACTAAGACCAATTAGGGAAGATTATCAAAGAAGGTCTAGAGTAGGGTGCATGCCCACTATGACTCCTGTCCCCAGGGATAGGCCAGGATGAAAGAGACCAGCACTACAGACACACATACACTTGCATGCACACACAGAGCCAAACAGAAACGTGCACTACTCTTAAGAGCAAAGATATGAAATCCACATAGGTCTGTGCAAAACGGAGTCATCTTGTGCCTTTTCAAGAATCAGTCCTTAATAGCAGAGATCATTCTGTATTGACCAGTTGGAGATGGATCACTGAAGAGATACACAATGGGGTCCTTTCACTCTTTTCCCTCAAGGGGAACTAAAACAGTCTGTTGATCCAACCACTAATGGAGACACTTCAGAAAATTGAGAGAGACTCAGAATTAGGCTATAAAAACACACATTAGGTGTTTAGGATGAACACAGGAATGAAAGGAATGATATCTGAGATGCCAACACATGCACTCTCTTACCTTATGACAAATCAATGGGAGATCTTTTGGAGTTATGTTCTGCTGGGCGATACTGATGTATGATCAAGAGTATTAACCCCCAAGAAAAGTGCACCTGTATAATTGCTAAGGTGCCACCATTTATCTCTCTCTCCCTCAGCCTTTGTTTCTCCTCCAAATCAGGAGAAATATCTACCCAACTGCAGCCTCAACACTGTGTTTATGTTTATCTTTGTGTGACACGTCAATAGAAAACAGTGTGTGAGTGTTGTCACAAGTTAGTCCATAACCTGATGGTAAGTTAATAGCACTCAGAGGTATTAGGTGTAACAGTGATTAGATTGGGAGAGGCTGATAGTGCATACTGGCTAGGCCCCTAAGGGGCATCTAGAAGAGTCAGAGATCAGAGGTCAATCACCAGGGGATCAATGTCACTCAAAAGAGCCGTGTTACATTCAGAGTCATACTATACGGCATACATACAGAAGGTGTAAATAGAAATTTGTATAGGTTGATGTTTAAGAAAAAGGATCCCTGACCAACTCGCTAACCCTCCCAGCCACAGAGCACCATATGAGAGAGCAGGATGTACAAAGCAAAGGTGTGGAGTGGAGAGACATCCAAAGGGAAAGTGACTTCCTGGACTTCATTAAGATAATCTGGCTACCGATACTAACAAAGTTTAAAAGAGGAGGTGAGGAGAAAGCTCAGAAATGAGATGAACACTTATTAGATCAGACCGAGGGAATTGTCTTGACGCTCATAGCTCGATTCACTCGTGCGCACACGCACGCGCGCACGCACACACACACAGTTAAACAGACTGAGACAAAGAGATACACATAACATGGAATTGTCAAAAAAGAAGCACAAGCATAATATGCATGTATTCAAAACATTACCACATATGCATGCTTAAAGGACACATAGACTTAATAAAAGTCATATTCACAACGTTACATGTAAAAACATTGAATCACCACTTTCCTAAAGGTTGCTCACATTACCACCAAGTGGTGGTGGAGGATATTGGCAGTTATTAGGTGAAACTAGTCGGTGTCTTCCACGCACACTATGGGCGACTGTGTCAGTCTGCTAGCGACCAAAGCAATCATCAGGATGGTTTTAATGCTACAACCTCTTTGTGATTTCACCCAGCATCCCAGCAACCTCCAACAACCAGAGAATACACATTTTTCGATAGCAGCCCGAGGTTGCCAGGGGGTCACTAACCGGTCTCTAGACCTGTGTGACTGAGGCCTAAGGTCAAAAGAGGTAAGAATTACACTGTCTTAAATCACAGCAGCTTCTGTTTGTCTTATGATTTTACACACAAGACAAAAAGACGATATTAAGGAGAGGTAATCCCACCTTTAGTTAAAACTGCTATTAGGTAGACCTCTTGTGTCAGCCATTCAATTTATGGTCTTTCAATGGTCTCTGTTTGCGCACAAATTTCTATATGTGCAGAAAACCCACTGCAAAGTTGCTCCCATGCAGTCCTCCAAAATCCCAACTGTATGTTACTGACACGGGTGTCGCTCTACGTCATTGAATGCTGATTAGTCACTGAAAAGTGGGTCAGAAAAGGGAAGGGAGCAATATTCGAGTTTACCAGGAATGGAAGAAGCACAAAGAAACCATCAAAGATCAAAAATTACAGCATAATCAACAAATCAGCACAAATAAGAGTAGCCCACAGATCAACTGTACCACATACTTTGTACGCTGCCTCCTTTGACAACAGATGCTCTCTGCAGGTAAACCAGCTGTCCACAGACTGCCAGCTCACTGCCAGCGTTATCCCCACAGAAGCATAATTCCAGTTCAAGAGAAGAAGCGCTTGTTTTCTCCATGTTACGCCGATAAGATGTTGAGAAGTAAAAAGTTAACAGTTGGTTTCAACAAATCATCTCCAACATGTATTAATGAAACTAAATGATGTTATCAACGGGCAGCTGCAAACAGAGGTGCTGAAACACAGTCTTCTCTGCACACTCTGCATCCCAGCAATGCACACATTCTGCCCTTATTATCAGATCCTGACTAAGGATAATGATGTTAAACTCCTAGTTTCAGTACGAGCCAGCTTGGATCCTTTGTCCCCACAGAACTGAGTTTCATGCACTTCACATCAAGCCAGGTTTGTTATTTCAGCAGACAAAGGAGAATGCAAGGGGTAGATTCATTTCATCCCATGTCAGTATGAGTTGTAGGTCTAGTACCAGACCTGCTGCTACCAAGAAAGTGAGGTAAGGCAATTTGAGAAGATTGCTGGCTGGCAAAAGGCTCCTACTGACAACCATTTTCTAATGGTCCTGGGTTCTGACAGTAGTGCATTTAATAAAACAGCCCTGTAACTGTGGGTCAACTGTAGCCAGGGTAAGAAGAGCAGAAACTGGCAAGATTTTCGGATAAAGCAATTGGAGGCATTGAGTAACATAAGCCTTTAGTTACTGATGATTATGAGTTTTAATAGAAGCAGGCTCCACACATAAAGTGGGCTCATAAAAGTTTTGTTTTGAAAGGCACACAAATGAGTAAAGATGAGCTGCTGAGAGTCATTAGAGGACAAAGTCTGTGAGAAATACAACCGTATACTTACAGACAACAAGAGCAAAGAGCAATGAAGGAGGGGGAACAGGATAGAAAGAGAGGGACAGAGGGTAGACGAAGTAAGGCAGGGAGTGCCATGTCGTTCTTAATCTAGTTTGTCTGTCGTAATCGTGTCAATGTCACTCTCAATCAGGCAGCCACAACTAGGGCTATACAACTTCAGCTTGATTGGCCCGAACCTTGTCTTTAAAATGACCTCTACGGGGAAGGTGTGTGTGTGTAGATAGAGACACGGAGTAAGAAAAAGAAAAAAACAGAAGAGGGGGGTAAGATGAAGGGAGGAGATTCTTCTAGAGACAATATGAAAAAGGAGAGAGTCAAGACAAATTAACTTTAAACCTGTTACTCCCCCACCTATCTGTCAATTTCACTTTGGTCTCTTTCTTTGTTCTGATTTTTTACAGTGACAGTATTGATTGTCCTTATTACACAAGAGAATACACATATATCTGTGTGGCTGAGTTGTGCAGAGGTGCTTGGGTAAAGTTCAGTTATTTTTCCTGCCAGCATCAGGGTTGTGTTATGGCTTAAGAAAAAACAAACAGACAGACAGACAGACAGACAGACAGACAGATAGATAGATAGATAGATAGATATGTGCCATGTTGCTTTTTATACGAAATTAGCATGTGATAATATACAGCAGTGACATTCACAGCAGTTAACCACAACAGGGTGGATTTAGCTAAATTTGCACATGTCAGCAGATCCACTTCCCTAAAACTGTGTATAAACAACCACAATCTGTGATCAGGAATTACAGTCATGCTCAGTAAATATAGATTATTATATCATTTATAAAAAATAAAAAAATACATCTTTAAAAATACATTTACATACTAGTTTTAACTTTTTTTTTTTTTGAACGTTTGACAGGCTGGGAACCTGTCGACGGTGTACCCCGCCACTTGGGGCAGCCTGGATAGACACAACTAGCCCCTGCGACCCTGATAAGCCAAAGCAGTAGAAAATGGGTGGATGGCTGGTATTTTTGTTATTATAACACACAGCATTATCCCACTAATCACTGCAGGGCATGTGGTTTTGTAGGTCTTGTGTTCTCTCTGATGCTTATTTAAAAGTCTGTTTCAGCCACGATTTAAAAGCATGTTTACTGCAACTCACTCACACCGCTGTGGCGTCAAGTTAATTTTATTGTACTTGAATCTGTGTTTGAACATATTACATCAGGCCAGGGCAACTTAGTGAGAATATGTTTGCACTTGTTGCTGGTTCTGTGAATCTTTTGTGTTCCAAGACTCACTTTAGAGTCCCAATAACTTAGTGTGGATTTTGATTGAGTAAATGTTATTGGACTGACATCAGTATTTACCTCTTAAATTTCAATCAGTCTGTTGTTTTGTACATGGGAGTGCATGTCCTGATGCTTGTTTCTCCAATAGGTATCACGATTTTAGTTTGGGAATTTGAATCATGGCAGCTAGGGTCCCTGACAGCCCTGTCCCTCAGAGCACGTTCACCTCATACTTGCTGTAGACAAGCAACTCTGTCTCTAGATTTAATGATGACTGCTTAACATGGAAGGGGGGATTTTACCAGGCAAGACTGCCACACAGACAGTCACAACGCAACAATAAGAAGTCAGTCACACAGTATAATTACTCTGTAATGGGGAACTGAACAAGTTATTACAAATGTGGGTCGACAGTTTTTACAATCACTGCTTGGCAATCATATGAAAAATATTTTTGCATAGTGTGTGTTAAAACTGCAAAAAATACCATCTTCACGTATTATTCTGAAAGTCAAATCGCAGTGGCAGAGTAGAGTGTGATCATGGATGGCCATGTTTCCACTCTTCAAGGAAACATCTCCATTGGCTAAAGCATTACACAGGGCCTAGAGAGCCAATAACAAAGCAGAGCAGTGGAGAAAGACAAAGATACAGGCTTACTGCCAGTGAGAAGCAGTAAGACACAAACTTTTTAGGCATAGGCCCAATTTGGCAACTAACTAACCAGGCCACTGGTCCAACTGAACTTCCAACTGGCCCTCTGCCACTGGGCAATCCTTATTATTGAACTCTGCAACAGTGCTGTCTGTTGTGGCCTACTGCTGCATAACATATGGTCCTAGGCTTTTCATCTCTCCAGGGATGAAACACCCACACAAACACATGCACAAACTCATTCACACACTATGGAGGAAAAGAGAGAGGGGAGAAGGAGAAAGAGGGAGAGAAAGAGAGGGAGACAGAAATGCAGACAGAAACACCAAAATAGCAACAAAACACACACGCACATGTTGGTCTTCAGAAGAAACATTAAACAAAAACCAAAACAAGCCACTCCAAGTGGCACACTGGATGAATAAAACATGTTTTTTGGGGGGGAAACCTTCCTGGGCAAGTCCCACTCCTCAGATATATTTTCCACCAGGAAATAATCCCATGTGGCAAGAGCAACAGGGTGCATGTGACGGATGACCAGCTGAGCTTTGCTTTGGTAAGTAAAGCTGTTTGTTGGAGCTTTGCCTTGACTGTTTCTAGGGGTGAAGAAGCAAATACTGGACATTTTATTATCCTAAATTCTGCTCCTTTGACAAGTCCCCCTGATTACAGTTCATTTAAATATCATGCAGAATGTATTAATCTGCAGTAAAATGACAAAATCAATTTACACAAGTGTATGCAATGGAGCAAACCTCAAAGCATGCACAAAAACCAACAAAAGTCAGACACTATGTGTGTTAGAAACACAAACACACATATGGCCATATCCACACTCAATTCCACTCTGCTCTAAATCACGGCTCCGCCGGGCTAATGCACAGATCCATACTGCTCTGGGTGAATTAACGTTAGTAATAAGATATCATGGCTCTGATTGATCCTCTGCTTCCATGTCCGCACCATAAAATGATCCAAGCACAGTCGCAGCAAGCCATTACTCTAATACTGCATTGATTCCACTCTGAAGTTAGGCTACAGTGGGGGGCATAAAGTGGAGTGGGCATGGGACTGAAGGAACTATAACTGTAGATTCAGACTAGAGGTGAGAGAAAGACCTTGGCTCAAATTGCATGAGAATTTTTGAGTCTGGTCGTCTTTAAAGACATAGACAGTGTCCTCGGCTTAGGGTGGCTGTAGCTCAGGAGGTAGAGCAGGTCACCTACTGATCGGAAGGTTGGTGGTTCTATCCCTGGCTCCTCTAGTCTGCATG
The DNA here is from genome assembly GCF_001858045.2 of Oreochromis niloticus. Classification (NCBI taxonomy): domain Eukaryota; kingdom Metazoa; phylum Chordata; class Actinopteri; order Cichliformes; family Cichlidae; genus Oreochromis; species Oreochromis niloticus. The sequence continues at coordinate 16,478,223 of NC_031984.2, forward strand.
TCAAGTATCCTTGGGCAAGATACTAACCCGAACTTGCTCTCCGATGCATCCATCGGTGTATGAATGTCGTTAGAAAGCACTATGTGTAGATAAAGTGCTTGTGAGAATGGGTGTGATTGAGTGAATGAGGCATGTTGTATGCGCTTTGAGTACTCCGTGAGAGTAGAAAAGCACTATATAAGAATCAGTCCATTCACCATTTACTGTAGCCAATACTACACCATTGAAGCAACGATTAGCTATAGGACTGATTATATTACAAATATGAAAGTTGTTCAGTGGAATCGTTTTGTCACGTTTCATTTTATAATACAATAATTTTTTTTCATGTTCATTTATTTATTCATTTTCATTTTTTATTTTAGGTCACACCTCTAAAACTTCATTCGTTTAAATAAAATCTACACACACACAAAATGATAGACAGTCGCCTTATAATTTATTAAGTGACAAATTGCTAATGACGGGGCTAATCTGTAGAATTAAATAAAAAATCCAAAATGTAAACCATAAGAGTAACAATAAAGGTCATAATTTGTCTTCTTACTAACTGGAAAAAGATGTGCAATATCCTGCGAGGAAATGTGAGTCAGCACCACAGATTTCTAATGCTGCAAAACAACACCATATTACTAACTTCAGACAGTTATCATCACTGATATATGACATTTTGAAAGGAAGTTCAGACATATAGAGAGCTCTGACACCATCTAGCATGTTAGCTCATGCCACATCAGAAGCACCTTCACTATCCACTGGGTCTTGGCTACGATCCCCATCCACCTCAGTTTTAAAATGCCTAGCTTTACAGCAGAGACAGATGGAAATCACACATCTTTATTAAGTATATGGCTTATAAGTATGAAAAGACACTTATTACATATGTACTTTCCTGCTGTCAATTAAACTTAAATACAATTAAACTTAAATACAGAATGCATTCACCCAAACAAACAAATATATATATTTATATATGTTTGTCAAGGTTCCAGAAAAGCAAATTGTTAAAATCATCTTGGAGAACTTGCTACAGTTGTCTGGATTTGCATCATCTCCATTGCTTCTGTCTTGCATGAAACCCCAGATTAGCTAACGACTCAGAGATCAGATCTTTGGAGACCAAACCATCTGTTGCACACTACATGTTCTTCTTTTCACTTAAGAAAGATAGTATATTAAAATTCTTGCTGTATAATTTGGGGTTGTTCCCATTAAGAATTTTGCATAGTTGAGAAAAGAAAGTATCAGTCCTCTCCTGCTCTGCATCATCTGTAATGGATATTAACATACATAAGCATTGTGAAGCCACTCTCATTGACAGTTAGGCACAAAAGTTAACACACCGCGATACGTTTATCAGGAGCCTCGGCTAAAGATGCCAGATTGTGCAATGCTGACGAAAAAGACATAGACGGTGTCCTCGGCTTTGCCTCTTCTGCTGTGAAGGCTTCTATATTTCTTCAAATATCGAAGTGGCCCAATTTTTATAATTTTTGTAAAATAAAAGAAATAGATGTGGCTGAAGTGCAGACTTTCAGCTTTAACTCAAGGAATTTTACAGAAAATCTGCATTAACTGATTAACAATTACAGCCATTTTTACACATAGCCCCTCAGTGATTAAAGATTATAGGACAAACTAACATAATTTTAAATATAAGGATGTTTTGGACTTGGATTAAAAAAACCAACAACTTTGCAGTCAATGGCCTTCTGAAGTCTAGAAACCATGGATGTCACCCAGTGTTTGTTCCTTCCCTTCAGATGTTTTGCCAGACCTTCAGCTCTTTAGCAGAGAGTATAGCCAAACTATACACTTAATCCTGCTACTTTCATCAGCAGTCACATCATCAGTGAACATTAGTGATGCAGTTCCATTGGCAGTCATATATACCCATGCAATAACACATTTCTTTACATTTTTAACAAAACAATTCAACCTTCTATTCACTACATCCATTCTTTAGAGATTACTAGAATGTTCTCTACAATCTGAGATAATAAATCATTTTTAAATTGTGATGTTATATAAAAAAGTATTTCCAGCTATTGAGCAATTAGTTAAGTAACCCATTAATCTTTAAAGTAATTATATACATATTAAATTTGTATGACTGTTGTGAGCCTGAGTTTTTTTTTTTAAACAAACAGCTAAGATTGAGACTAGAGATTGGTGCTGGTGCTCATGTTGGCGGCGTGTTTGATTAACAATCTACAGCTAGGATCTATCTATCAAGCACTAATGAGCTCCCTTAACTGTCAGTTTATATCAAATACAACAACATGGAGTCAAAATGAAAGACACACAGACTGAATGACCCATTTTATATTGTCCAAGTAGCCTCGGGGTGAAGGATTCACCCAATACCGATACACGCCAACCTGCATGATCACAGAGCAGAAGTCATTGAAACCATGTGAGGTTATTTAAGGGGAAAAGATTATTCCAGGAAACTGGTAGTCACAGTCGGAGTTTTGGTCTGAGTTTGAAAACCTGTGATTGATTTGAAAACTACCAGAGGGCCAGTCACAATCACGCCAGCACCCAGCGGACGAGGACTGTCTGGACACAGACCAAACTGCCAAATGCAAATGCGCACACATAAATAGACATACACACACTGATGCACACGCAGAATCATCCAAACACATTCCCATCTGCCTGAATTACATGCTGGACAAAGTCCCACGGTCATTAAAACCAGACTGCATTGAAGACACAGTCACCACGCAAGCACACACACACACACACACACATACAGACAGACACATGTGCACAAGTACCTATTGCTTGAAGGCAAAATGCCTGTTTCCACTGTATAGTCTGTCTGTCTGTTCACATGGTACACAGACTTATCAGACAAGTCAACTCGCTGTTATAAGTATACAGGAAAAACAAAGCAATTGGCAGATGTGACAGACAGAGATACAGACAGACACAAACACAGACAGACACGTTCACATGGCAGCAGACATGAAGTGAGTAATACAAAATAATATCAAACAGGTGAAAGACTAAATCACAACTGGTGGGAACTGTGCTGTATAAGCAACTTATAGTCGATCAGACTAAAGTATAATATGAAACATACACATACAAATTCATAAATACGGCAGAGCTTCTTTGATGCTAACCCAGGTGTAATCTCTCACCCATCCCTCTCGCTCTCTCTCACACACACACACATACACACACACACACACACACACACACGGAAAGACATTGCTGCCTATACTTACAGACAATAGCATGCAGAACAAAAGGCATCACCATGTTCACATTAGTGAGCCAACAGGACTATTTTTATATTTTACTGAGTCACAAAGAGTCTTCTCCCAGCAGCATGTCACTATTCTCATATCAAAGCTGTGTTTATAGCCGACAAAGCTTTGAAAGTGGGCCATGGCTCATAAAATGCCTTTATGTCCCTCGCCGGTACACTAAAAAAACCCAGAAACAATGCATTTTAAGTCTGCAATTGGACTAGTGTGTGTTACTGATCTTATTATACGTGTTTAAAGAGTGTGAGTATGCAGTGTGTGTTCATGTTTGTGCGGGCGCCTATGTGTTTGCACACATGCGTCTGTGATTGTGTGTGCGGGTACACCCCACTTCCCCCACAGTTGTGTGTTTAAGTGCGTGTAGGTGTTGTTGATTTAATTCCCTCCACTGACATTGTTCTTTTCCGATCTTTTTCATGGCTCACAGAATGTGCAGCCTTAACACTCAGCTAACAACCCTGGCTTCCTGAATCGCATGTAACCTAATCACTAACACCATCTGTTAATTATGTTAATACAAAAATGCCTTGGCTGCTATTCACATCCATTCTCTGAATTAGCACCCCACTTCCCCACCGAGCACCCTCTCTACATGCCTGCTCCTCATTCTCTTGTCCAATCCTTTCCATCATCTCAGGCTCCCATTTTTCTTTATTTCAAATCTTGTCTGTCTTATCCTTTCTAATTCTATCTCCTGACTTCCCTTGTGTGTTTTTATCATCCTTGCTAATCCTTCATATCCTTTCTTTTCTCTGTCATCTATTTCCTTATTCACACCATCAACCTCCCGCCAAATGCCTCCATAGCTCTCCCTTTTTCCAAGTCTTCCTTGTACCACTTTGTAAAAAATCTCAAACTCTTAAATCCTCTTCCTCACAATCCCATCCTTTACACCTCTCTGGTATCCCCTTAGTGGCTTTTGTTGCTCCCTTCAGTGAGTCAGAGGCTAAGCTGGCTGGAAATCCCCAGAGGCTCCGTCTGAATCCAACTTATTTTGAGTGATATCGATCCACCCTGCCTCTTAATTGTTATTCACTATGCTAATCTGTATTTGTAAATCTAAGTTTTTATTGATCCATAGGAAGCATAATAAACTTTGTATTGCATTCATGCACAGAATAAGCATTATTGTAATTCAGGGAAAACATCATTTAATAGTCGTATACAGCACTGGTCATTAGATTAACACAATCGAACGGCTGGCCCAGCAACGCATAATCAGAGGTATAAGTAGGCCTGATGGTATTGTGACTATCCCCAGAGAGACCCTGTTCAAGCCTGGGGATGAAGTGGGAAGTTTATCCCGGAGAAGAAATGCATGCAAAGGAACAAAGCCCAGAGTTAACCATCTGCTTGACTTGAGATAAGCAAAAGAAAAGTGGACAGGAAATGTCTATACCAAACCCATTTCTGCCGGCCTGATAATAGTTTCAGGTTATTAGACAATAAGGTTTCCAATATTTTCAGGGGTTGCGATCTCAGGGTCAACTAGTCAATTTTCTTTTGTCAGATCAAATTCTTATTAAACAAACAGTTATCTGTGTCACTTTCATAAAGCAATGTCCTGAAAGAGCTTTATTAGGAAGAACAGTCTACCTGTGCAGCCTGGTCTACCCCGCTTTGACTGTGAATTTGCCCAAACCCAAAACGTGATTGCTAGTTTAATTTAGTGTTTACATTTACACAACATTTACTGAGTATCGGCTCCAAACTAACTGACACTGTTTCAAAGAAGTCGCTGGTGTGGCTCCATGTTGTTAGACAGATGGCCAAAAAGTCAGGCGTAAACTTGTTTTAATTTGAATCGCACAGTTCAACTGCCAACACGCTACCTCATCTTAAAGCAGTAAGCTAACTTGCTTGTTAGAGTGTTTTGCCAACTTTCCTATTGAACGTTGAATTGGCCTGTTTAATCAGAATTGGCATATTTCAACATGTTTGGTCTAAAAATAGTTTAATGATGACATTGGCAGCTCCAGTATCTGTCAGTAGCTGCAGTGACTCACAGACACAGGCTTAGAGAGTAGTCAGTGACTCCCTGGCAACCTCTATTCTCTAGGGAAAAATGTGTACTCCCAGACCAGTTGGCGAGTGGCTGCTGGAAGTCGCTGGCTATCACTGAGTGAAAACAGTCACAAAGAGGGTAATTCACCAAAAAGACTCCTTGTGATCATTTTTGGTTGCTAGTACGATTGCCAGCAGGACTGTTGGGGTCGCCCATAGTTTGAATGGAAAATGTAGACTTGTCTGCAAAAACTAACAGAGCTGTACTGAAACCTCAGAAAATGCAACATAAACCTGAAACAGAGAACATTTACATTCAAAGTAAAAGTTGTTCCAGTGCAAGAAATACATTTCAAAGGGAGCAAGCCTTATTTTGAAAGTGAGTAGTCTCCATTTCTGGTTTGTGCCACACAGCATCACTCTCAACACTTAGCAAGCAGGTGGTGAGTGCCAGCAGACGTCTGGGCGTCTTCCATGCAAACTATGGATGATTGTAGAGGACCAAAGCAAATGCAAGGCGATATATGTAGCACCATATACCTCTTTGTGACCAAGTATACTTAGGCTACGTCCACACTAGCCCAGATAGATTTGAAAACAACGTTTTCGTCTGAAAGCGCTCCGCGTCCACACTAGCGCTTTCAGTTGTTTTCAAAGAGTTGCGCGTTCACACTAAAACGGCCGAAAACGCTGACGTTGCAGTTCCGCGCATGCGTGAAACGCAAGACGACTCGACTACCCAAATTGTGAGCAAACAAAACAACTGCTGTCCAATGCCGTCTGCCATCTTGGTTTAAGTGGTCACATGACTGCATCATATGAGCAACATGCGTCATCGTTTTCGAAAGTCTGTGTTTTCGAGTGTCCACACTGCGACGGAACAGCTCCGTTTTGAAATGTATGCGTTTTCGAGTGCGTTTTCAAAACGCTGCGTTTTTCCTTGGGGAAAACGTCGTCTCAGTGTGGACGGGAGGCCAAAACGAAGAGAAAACGATGGGGACGTAGCCTTAGAAACTACCAACAACCTCCAGCAACCACTTGCCAACCACTCAACACACTTTTTTCCCTAGTGACAGGAGGTTACCAGGAGGTTAACCAACTGGTCTCTAGGCCTCTGTGACTTGATCAATCAATTTTCAGCTAGCTGGTTAAATTTAATCCATACACAGTGTCAGCTTTTTGTCTAGATATACTGCACATACCAACCCAGTGTTTCTCATTTCTCTAGAAATAATGGGCTGGTATCAGTATCAGTCAACAACTATTCAACTGCTTGAAGAGCAGGTACACTTTCTTTGGTTTTCTTCAGTTTCTTTTGGTTTGAAGTATTACCCCAGTATTTTTCTTCTGATGTGTCAATAACAAAAGTCTGAGCCTGCTGCTCTGTGCAAATAAAATGCCAGATGTTCCAAAACTGTGGACACTGTTTGGACTACAGCAACTAAATTCAACGTATCATTGGCAATCTTAAATGTATGGTTGGAACTGTCATTTGTAAACAGTTTACACACAATTTCATCAATACACAGCAGCAGGAGTAAAAACAAAGCATAATTAAAGCCAGTGGAAAAGTAATACGTCTTAAGAAGTGGTGTTATAAACGCTATCTTCTGAGGACCGTAAATGTGTTTCCATGGTAATCCGTCCGAATAAGTTGACACTGCAGTAATTTACATATTGTGGCTACAACACAAGTTTAGTTTCAAAAATTTGTACCAGCTTATTTTAACTGTACTACTTAGAATATACTGTAAGAGGGGAGATCGGCTACCATATTCATAAGACTTAAAAGTCAATGATTTTCACACCAGCAACGTGATCATAGCAAAACATACAAATATTACCAGGGTTATTCAGTCTGTCCAGTTCTCAGTATTAAACTCAACATATACACACCAAAAACATACATGAAGAAAGAACCACTTGGACTGCTTTCACACACCCACACATACAAGCAGCCCTCCCAAACTAGCAACCACACATGCAAACACTCACCGCAGCACACCCCGATGCCCTGGCCTCCCACAACTGGTTGAGTGAGGCCACAGCTTGGGTAAAGCGCTGAGTTCCTTACACTTGGACGTGAGTGTTATTTATTCTGAGTGCTATGTAGCGAGAGATTCGTGACAGGAGGTCAGAGCAGGACCACAGAGCAGAACAAGGGTACTGACATGGCAGAAAAGGCCTAAAGATACTTCTGCTGTCTTATTCTCATTTATAGATGCAATGTACTCACGCACACACAGAAAACTTACACACGCACACTTTGACCGCCATGCCCTTTACTTTGAACACCGCAGTGTTTCTCTGTGAAGTGAGAGCATGTCCTTCGCTGCACCACTGCTGAACGTATCCTGAAGGCAAGGAAGTCGGGCACATTAGTGTTATCATTGAAAAGCGGTTCAACATGGGAGCCTGATCCCTGTACTGCTCCCTCAGGAGTGAGGTGAAAGGAGGCCGGGTCAAGAAGGGGTTGACTCCCAAAAACAGCTGCCAGCCTGTTGGATGCCGATGCCACAGTGCCCCCATGGGCTTCACAAAGTGGGTAGGAAACTGGCAGAGAGAGGGCCAAGGTTATGCCCACATAAGGAGAATCTAGTGTCGCCTTCACCACTGGGCCTCCATCTGTTTGTCCCTCAGTCTGAATTAAATCATTGATCTCAACTTAAAATAAATAAATAAAAATACATGCAGACAGTAAAAGAACAGATAAATCTTCTAATTATCCAATCTATGAATCCACCACACTGTTGGACTTCTAATGATAGAAAATTATCGAGAAAGGGTCCAAGTAAATAATTGACCTCTTCTGTTTGCTTCTTAATTCCTTTTTCGTGATAGAATTTTTTTTAAAACAATGCAAAAAAAAAACAAAACAAAACATATTTTTCCATTACAGGTATATTATTGAGAGGTACTCATGACTAACAGTGTTTCAAGCAGCTTTACTTGAGGGACTTTCTTAGTCTTTACACAGCTCAAGCAAGAGTATCCAAGAGCTTTAGTCAGCTTTGTTCGCATATATGCATTGCACTGCTCAAAATATGTAAAGTAGTTATAAAACCAGTTCCCTTTTAAGGCAAATGAAATACAATTTTCCAAATTTGAGATTTTTTGTGTTTTCAACTGGACACCTTTTCTGCTTCGGGCAAAAAAAAATCCCAACAAGTATTTAAAGACAATGCGTCAAGGTTTTCAGATACACTATTGCCAATTACGTTTTTTTTTAATAACTGCAAAAAAATAACAAAATTAGTTAACATCAGCACTTTCTAATCCCAGACAATTATGCTTGGAAGCACAACAATAACCTTATGAGCCAAACTTTACTGCAACGTATGCATTAAATTGCAAGTTCTCTTATACATACAGAAATACTGCGAGCAATATGGATGTGGAATATCCTGTTATTCCTCTGCAGCAGAAGGATATATGATATGTTGTGGCTCATGCAGTCTTGGAAACAGTAGTTACCCTCGTTAGAAGTGAGCATATGTTACAGGTGGTGTGGAAAGCAGTAGAAAGTTGGCATGGCAGAGTGTGTGGAATCTGCTGCCAGGGTGAGAGCATTGGTGCCAAGGTGAAACCTGAGTGGGCCATACAGCTGAGCTGAGCTCTTCAGCTCTACATACATAATGCAGACCCGTGGAGTATGACTGACAGATCACATGTGCACATGATGGAAAAAAATGGAAAATATAAATGAAAAACAAACAAAACAGGACAGATTTTGGCACGCACAATCTGAGTCACTCATAATTACAGTATATAACCGGAACAGCACAAAAAAAAACAGATTCACACAGTTTTACTGTAATCCGCCATCTCGTGAGAAAAATATCTATTAGGTTATAAATATCTTTGAGTGTGTTCAGAGAGTGGGCTAATGTGGACCATACTTATGTGCGTGAGTGTGTGTGATGTGGTTATATGACAGCTGTATTCTCTCGTGTGCGGCGGTGGTGGAGTTTGCGTGTGGATGTGAGTGTGTAGTTTTTCGTGCCTGTAAGATAAATGACAACCAGACACTGGGTTAAGAGGCAGGGCGGCCCAGATGGACTACTGTTTGTTCCCATTTTTTTGTCAACACATAACACATAACCTTACAGATAAGACACATAATCCTTGACAAGGCAACACATATTATTTGCCACACCACCCAGTCTACCTTTAATTCATTCACCTTAACGGCCAGTGGTAATTTATTGCACTGTGACGTGTTTTTAGCAAACACAAACTAACTGGAAATCAACCCTCTTTCTGTCTGCTTCAGTTACAATTCCTATTGGGGGCTTTTTAGCCTTTTATGTGCCCCACAAACCTCACTTTCCCAATCCTCTGAACACTTTCCTTCCATCATTTTCATCCTACTTCCCCTCATCTGTTGCCCTGGCTTTTACTGGAAGGGTAATTTTCCTGCTCTCTGTACCTCTTAAGACTGGCTGTCGGGTGAGGTAGTGTGTAGATGTGGGTGGTAGGGGGTATTGGAGATTTTTTTAAAGGGTGAGCTGAGGGGTGTCTTCTGTCTACCACATCCTCCTTCCTGATCCAGGAAAACATACACAATTCCAGGACTCCAGCCCACCCCCCCAGCCTGCCAGCCCCATCATCAGCCAGGGACTTTCCAGAAGTGCCCTGCCCAGCCTAAGAGAGCAGTAGTCAGCCACGGTCAGGCTTCTTTGCCTTGTGTGGGGCTCACAGCATCATACCGTGAAATAGCGAGTAAGTTAAGTCATATGGCCATGAAATTAAGTCTTTAATCATTTCTTTCAAAGAAAGTTCAAATGAAAGCACACCGGAGACTAAAAGAAGGTTTTTTTAAGTAGTAAATAACTAATGAGTCAACAAGTGAATAATCAGTAAATGCACCACCTCGAAACAATTTACTGGATCAAAAGGGTTGTGTTACCATTTGAACTGGAGCACTAATAAGACTCTGTTAAAGGTGGGTGGGATTTAGTAGGTGTGATCACAGACTGATACCCCTGTGTGTGAAACACTGGGACCTTTCTTAATAAACGCCCACACTAAAACAATTATTAAAAAAAACCCCACTGTAAAATCGAGATTACATCTGACCTTTTCCTATATTTTGGGATGATTTTACTGTTATTCTAAGTGAATAGGAGTGAAATCAAAAATCAAATCCCTATTACGAGTGGTAAAATATCTCCACTTAATGAATACATATGAATTAAAAGGATCACATTAAATTTCCTTTTATTTAATACAAAAAATATCCTCAATTTGTGTATGTTTCTCTTATAATACTCAATTTGATTCACGTCAGGAATAAACACTGCAGGTCACGCACAACAGAAATTCTTCTCACCAAAAGAATTCACACTAAAAAGCCATTTGACAGCATTCAATACACACAACGGTGTTACTACCTTTAAGACCTCAAAACATTTTTATGGACCACACATCAGCCACCCGGTGATGTTTACTACCTGATGCAAGAAACAGTGACATGGGAAAGTACCTATTTCTTAAGGGAGCTGTGACTAAAATGAAGTTGGCCACAATGTAAACACATGTCAGAACGATGACTGACCATTTCCCTTTATAACTCTCTGTCCACTCATCCTGGTAGTGCTAATTCTTGTCCTTACTACTCCCAGAAAGTAAGCGAGATTAGCTTGTCTGAATATAGCACAATAAGCTCAAACATAAGCCACAGACCATGGGCTTCCCGCTCAGGAGCAGGTGAAAGGGGCAGCTCGAGTTTCCCGGCCCGGGTGAGGGGGCCTGACACCAGGGAAGATGTGCAGTCAGCCTGCCTTGCTTTGCCCTTGATGAACAGGGATGTGGGGAGGCTTTGTTTACAAAAACAGCCAAGAACATTCAGCCCCCAGGCAACACTTGAGCCTCACTTTCATCTAAGAAAGTTCACAACACTTACTGGTAGACACCTGACAATCGCTCAAAATAAATACATGCACAATACCTAAGACAGCACAGCAAGAACAAGAATGAATTGACCACTCTTATGATCAGTGCATGGCACTGGACAAAGGGTCCGTGGGGAGAACTCGGCCACGTAGAGGAGGACTGTGCTGAACGTATGATTACAGCACTTCCAGTAGTGTGTGACAGGACAGCGGGGAGGTCAGCATGATAGCAGCATCCTGGAAGGACCCAACCAACATACCACAATGAAGGACATGATCTGTAAACAGCAGACACCCACACTGGTATATAAGCTATCCGTGGGCTCTTGTCGCACACTTTCTCTTGAGCATCCCCCCTCGCTTCTTTCACACCGTCTCACACACAAACACACACAAGCCACATTATACAATTGACTATGAAAGGACATCAGGCTCATAACTCTGTTCCCCTGGGGCAGCAGAGACCCAGTCACTGTCAGGCGAAAAACAAAACAAAGAGATGGAAAAATAGAGCAAAATAAAGGCAGGAGAGCAGACAGCCGCTGTGTGATTAGAATAAACGGGGGAGAGATGAAGGGAAGCTAGGACAGAGGCTACTACCTCTCCTTTAATATAGCTGGGAAATCTTCCCCCCTTTTTTCCATGACTGAGGGGACGATGGGTTTGGGTGATTTTCTAATATTCTGCGGCCTGAGGTTATTGTGTTCCTGTGCTGTATGTGGTTATATGTGCTTTATGTGTGTATGTGCCTGTGTGGCATCTGGACAGAAAGTATACAGTCCCAGGTAATGGCAAAGATATATTGTAAGAGCAGAAACAGATAAGGAGGTGCTGATCTGGATTGAAACTGAGTTTTGGAGGTCCATCAGAGAGCACTGAAATGGTTGGGTTTTTAATGTCCAGCTCAGCACAAGTCTTCAAGATTCTTTTAAAAGAGACACTGAAAGATTCCTTTAATCCAAAAATTATCCCTTATTTGCAAGGGGTCAACACAGTGGGTAGCTCGGTATGTTTGACAGATTTTTGACAGTTTTGCATTGGGTGCCCTTCTTGGTGCAAACCCATGTCTCCTTCCAGAGTCAAACTGGTGATCTTTTCACTTATCAGGTAAATATTTAAATCACAACACTATGGAGCCACCAATCAGGTTGTATTATATGAATATACTATAATATACAAAACCTCTGTCTGTGGAACACAGGTACATCTCAGTCCCCTGAAGGTTCGTATCTATATCAGATATTATGACATTATCATGTAGAAACCAGCTGGTAATGGACTAAAATCAGTTTATGCACCTATAAGACCTTATAAAAGCATCTTGTCCTTTTGATTTCATGTCAACAACATTTAATTTATAAGGGTAAAAGTTTAATTAGACTTGATATATTATGACACAATCACGCTGCCTAGCAACCATCTAGCAATGGGATAAAGTTACACATATTTAGCATATATACAACTACCTCCCTTGGGTTTTTTTTACTTTTCTCAATGTGATTAAGTATGTCATATTGCCCACAGCATAAGCGGGCCAAATAATACTGTTGTATGGGAATGTACTACTACACATAAGCAATTAAATTTCAGACTCTCGCCTCCTTTAATATGAACTGAAACTGGGACACTGTTTTATTCTTTTATTTATTGTACTATATGTTCATTGTCATTTGCCCCGACATGACTGAAAATATTACTAAAATTAAATTACTCATGAGATTTGCATGTTTCAGTTTCAAAGACTGCGAACTTGAACGGTAAAAAATACCTTCTGAACCAGCAGAGCACTTTGCAGCACAGACATCAGCTTTTGGATGGCTTTCTTCCTTCACAATATTACAACATTTAGTCTGACCCAAAACAAAAGGTCTCAGTTGTATTCATCTGCAGACGTCAGGTCAAACCACAGCTCCTGTGTGCGCTTGCCCGTTTGTGTGTTCAGGAATGATGTGTAGCATCTGAAAAACCCAGCATTATGAGGCGAAACCCACATAGCAGAAGCATAAACACTCGCACACATGTACACATGGTTATACGTGTTTGTGTATATTATGGACATGCACCAGCAGGCCAATAAAGAGACCACAGCAAAAAGAGCGAAGCCTGTGATCTCTGAGAATCAAATGGCTCAAGTGCAGAGTGTGTGGTTCAATAAGTGAAGTCACCATGAGTGTGTGTATGTGTGGATCTTATTGCACTCTTGTGGATTTTTCACACACACAGACACACAAATAGTGCGAAACCATATGGTCAGATGATGAACATAATGAGAAACACTTCTGAGGGGTCTGAAAGACAGAAGGGGAACAAATTAGTTCAAGTTAGACGTGGAGGCGAAGATGTGTATCAGTCTGGGAGAGAAAGAAGTTTGCCAAATGAGTGCAAAGTAAACACATAAACTGCGTCCCTAAAGAGGATGCAATTTCTCACACTTACTTCTCTCACTCCATATGTGAAAAACATGACTCTGCACTTGCTGTCAGCCTAAGATTAATTTCAAAAGCCTGATGTCACACATAAGGAAGAATCAGACTCAGCACAATAGTGTACAGAGAATACTGCCGCTGAGATGAGAAAACCTTCAGGAAAAACATTTACAAACGAGCGGACACATTTCTCCCGAAACTGTGCGATAAACTGTGCAAAACAGATGTTACAATTTAATCATCTGTCCTCTGAATCACTTCAGGGTCACTGTGTCATTGGAGGCTCATAACAAGACGACAACGTAACATGCAAGTAAATCAACTTTTACAGTCATTATGTTTCATCGCTGACTATAAACCTAAAAATACACTTGCTTGTCCTTACCGCTACTTTGCAAAATGCATTACATACGATTTACAGTGTAACGTAATGTAACGAATAATATTTCCTGCCCACACATCTCTAGCATGGCCTGGAGCTATATGAATGTGCTCTCAGCTGCGCTGGATGTTTTGTCTGGGCGCTGAAAAATAAAGTTTGTTTATGGAAAATGCCACAGCAGAGGGGAAATTTCAAGTGGTGTAACATGTTTTGCCCACATTCAGTGGTAAGTGAAAAGACCCCCGTCAATACATACACACACACACGCGCACACACACACACACACACACACACACACACACATGTCCCTCCTAGTTTCTCCACCTTTTCCAACCGCTTCTTTTTCTCTCTTAAACACAAACATGTACACGCACACTATCTGCAGAGAATTACAACATAGCTACCGCAACCCTTGCACTCCCTTACTGGAATGTGGACTCGGAAAGACCCCAAACTAGGACTGGGTGGACCAAATCATGCCTTGCTATGTTTAGACTGACTACCGATACACAGTAAATATCTCTATATTTTTCTACAAAAGCAACATGTGACATGTATTAGGCATTTTTGTGAATGTAATGTTTAGCATGGATCAATAAAATGCAAAAACAAATTTCATAGGTCATATATAAAACTAGTTTATTCCTCAGACAGGTGCTGCACAAATTTTCAGGATATAGTAAAACCATTTAGAGATAAACTATATGGACAAATTGGGCCACACTTCTTAATTTTTGAATTTCAGGTGTTTTAATTCCTATTGCCATAGGTGCATAAAATCAAGCACCCACCCAATTGGTCTGTCTTTACAAACATTTGTGAAAGAATGCAGAGAAGACCTCACTGCACTCGGTACCGTAATAGCATGCAAGAAGTCAATCTGTTAAATTTATTTCCTTCTAGCTATCCCAGTCAACTGTACGTGGTATTATTGAAAAGTGGAAGTGTTTAGGAACAAAGTGACTCAACCATGACGTTATGGAGCAGGGTTAGTGGGTGGTGAGACACAAAGTGCATCAAAGTCACCAACACTTTGCGTTATAAGTGCAGAGTTCCAAACTTCCTCTGGCTTTAACATCAGCACAAAAACTGTGTGCCAGGAGCTGCACGGCATGGGTTTCTATGGCTAAGCAGCTCCTGCAGGTGCAAGCTGTGGCCTAGTACTTTTGTCTATATAGTGTAGTTTAGTTTCTTTCTAGTGAGGTTGAATGAGGTTATAAACCAGAGTCCATGTGTTAGCTACAGTGAATGGCAGTAGGAACACTCCTATGCAGAAAGGAGCACTGACTGGCACAGAAACTAGAGCTATGTCCTGTTGTAGACACAGTCAGCAACCGCAACAGACAGATACCTAGAAGAAATCAGTTTAAGTGTGCACTATAATTCTTTCACTTTACCTTCTCTCTACACTCTACCTGCACTCTTTCCAACAGGACAGTGAATTACTGTCTCAGAATCAGAATCACCAGAATCAGAATACTTTATTAATCCCTCAGGAAATTATGTAAAAGTGTTCAGTGTTTCCACCCGGTCTCCCAGATTCCACTGCCAAAAACAGTCATTGTACCACATACAATCAAGGAAGCTATTTGTCTGCTGTTGCCTCAATGGGATATTTATTGTGTGTTAAAAATATTTTAAAAAGCAGACCAGCAATTCCCATTTTTGCAAGGTTTTTTAAAAATCACTATTTCCCTCAACAGATTCTGGCTGTTTTAAAAAGGGGCAAACTCTTCTAACTTTGTCAGCTGAATATTCACAGCCCGACTGCCTTTCACTTGTAGGAGCAAGGCTGGGATTGTGTGTGAGGGGAAAGCTGCAAGCACTGATAAACTGAATATACAATGTCCGTAATGCTACCAAAAATTACATCAATATAAATCACACAGTGTTACTCTCAGTCTCTTTACAAAATACTAGATATGCATTTTTTTAATTAATATCACAAGGTCTTACCATAATCACAGTGAAAGTAACGAAAAATGTGCTGGCTATGGCCAAGCCCCTGCTAAGTGAAACACAGATGTGATTGCTTTAAGCCGTGATCACATGGGACAACTTCCCAGCCTGCAGAGAACGCCAGCTCAGCTGGACGCTGTAGCACCTATTGACTCACACCGATGACATCACCATGACTATTCTGGTCACATTCAACCAGACAACAAAGCTCAGAGGACAAGAAAGAAAGCGAGTTAGCAGTTTGACCTGTAGAGAAACTCAGAAAGGTGAGAGAGGAGAGAGAGAACAGTCATGGCGATGGCCCTGAGGGCATCAGATGACCATTAGATCATTGCCTGCGGATCCACTGGGACAAGGCCCACAGCCCGGTCAGCAGATCCCACACCTGTGTGAGTGAAATGTATTGCTGAGTAGCATAACACATGACTCAGTCATGGTGCCTGAGAACTTCACTGGCATGGGGAACTGTAGCCTTTCTGGAGAATGAGCAATTCCAAAGACAAGAGAAAAACGGAAAAAGAGTTGTGCTGAGTGTGTTCGTATGAGTAAGCCTCTATAGTACACTATGTAATCAAGACAGAATAGCGTGTATGCATGTGTGTGTGTGTGTTATATGAAGATCATAACCAGAACTAAGTGCTGCTGAGTCAGATATATCTGTTCATTTCCTCAGCAAAACCTGTAAGCACCACTGATGTGGTCACAACTGGCTGGTACAGACAAAAACCAAGTTCAACCATACCAAACAGACCAGGAAAAACACACAGACCGGCAGCTGCCTCCCGCCAACTCAGACCAGCATGCATGAGTCTGTTGGTCCAATCAAAGCTCCCACTTAGGGGAAGACAGTGGCTTTCCAGGCAGAGCCACAGCCCAGTCCAGGAAGCAGCTTTCTGCACTTGGATTCAGATTTGAGGGTTAACAGGAATGTATGGTTAAGCTTACTGTATGACTGAATATAGACAAGCACACAGTCGTACTACAGACTGGCTGATCAGAGTCGACACACACCCTCATGTCACTACATTTTATTTTTCATAACAATGAGATGAGGCTGAGGCTGACAATATAAACACACTGTGAGTAAAAGGTGACTGGTCCCAATGTTACACATGACTGATGCCAGTGATTCACCCTCCAGTGTTTCATCCTTTCATCGAAGTGGTGATCCACATTGGTACTCAGAAGCAAAGATGCATTCATATGCTTCTAATTTTGACTCAATGAGTTTCATCAAGATGGTCTTTTTGAAACTACACCCACACATATTAACCCCCACACTGACATACACAGACACAGATGCACACATAGAGCGAAACATTAAGTGTTTGATCTCTACACGGTGCTTACATTTGTGGCGTTTTTTTTATTGCTTCCGAGAATCAGCTGTACGCCCACGACTGAAGTGTCTGAACACACCTGCAGCCTCTTTTGCGTTTTCACAGTTTTGCTCCTGGTCAAAAAGCCACTACAACCACATCTATCTCTTTAATAACAGCTCTGAATTATTCAACATTATTCACAGTTTAGGATCATACTTACAAACCCAAAAATACAGAGCTCCAAACTATTTTGTACTTGACAATATCTGCCATTGTCTTAATATTTGTCAGAAAAGGAAAGACAAAGTTTTTATTTCGCATTTTTAATTTATCAAACAAGCTGCGGCTTTGCTTTCATTTTAGTACAGTGCCAGTATAACACCCTGATTATGAACAGTCAGCAGACAAAATAAAAAGTGGGAATTTCAAAATATACTTTAAGAAAATAAACCCTTGTTATAATTACTTTAAGGCAGAACCGGACTTTAATATATAAATACAATAAAAGGAGAAGAATAAAAAACAAGCATCCTAAGATGATGCGCCCAGCTTTATGTGTAAATGAGCCATGTTCTTTTTGCTGCTGCCTGCATTGAGAATGAGAGTCGCCAACACAAGAGCAGAAGCAGTATAGAGTGAAGTAATGGAGGTAGTAAGATGCACAAAAAGTCTTTGATGTTGGCGCGTCTTTGTCCATATCTTCCTCTGGTGCATCCTGTCACATGCCCTCACTTTATCCATCCCCTCATTCGTGATTAGGGAGTAAATCCCTGCATCTCATATCCTAGTTGTCCCACCCTTCTTCCCTTTTCTTCCTACTGCTCTGCCCTTAACGCTCTCTAATTGCCTATTTTACCCTCTAGCTTGCCCCTGTCCCAAAGAATGCTAGATACAGCAGCTCTCTGTAGACTGCTGGGAATCCGTGTGGACAGGATACGAAAGCTCATAACGTATCCGCCACAGGTCCCCAATGTGTTAAGGCTAGTGGGCCACAGTTCCTCGATGACAGAATATCCCTGGGACATCAGACACCTCCAAAGTGAGAAGATTAATCACAGAGGAGCAGGGAGGCTGAAGACAGGTAGCCACTTAGGAATTTACTTTGCACAGAATTGCACTTGGGTGATGACGATTGCTTGCAAGAAACAAGGTTAAGATAGGAAGCTGAAGAATGTAGAACATTGCCAAAAGTCTGAAAATAAAATATTTTTTCTTTGTTTCTATGGAAGTATAAAAAATTACCATGTAGATATTTTTACGGGAGATACTGACTAAGGCACCATGTGCAATGGCAGTGGCAAGTACAGGTGCATCAGTAACCCAAAGACCAGAATGTAAAAACTTATGCAAGCGCCTCAAAGACAGGCATCAAAATCTGTTACAAAGAATTCAGGGTGACGTGTTTTCAGCTCCTAATCATATACTAACATGTTCATTTTGGAACATGATACCACAGTTGTCCTATGTATTGTCAGCTTCATGTGTTGTTGGCACACTCCACACGCATCATCCACAAAGCCTATTATCATCTTAACATGACCATAAATTGAATGAATATGTTCTGCCCCTTTTGTGAGAACATCTGGACTTGAAGTACAGTGAAATGGTGGCTTTACTGTGGGAGAGCAGCCACATGTTTTATCTTTTTACTCTGCAAAAGTTTAAATAGATTCATGCTGAATAATTTTTTTAAAAGACCACAACCCGAGGGCTGATATGTGCCAGTGGAACAGGCCAACACAGGTGATGGCCAGTTACAGATGCCTAACAGCAAAGCCTACTGTCATTGCTAGTCTGTAAGCATCTAAAGGAAATTCCTTTATACTGCTAAAAAACAGACAACCAAGCTACTTAGGTGCTTGTAAATGCACTAACTGTGAATAAAGGCTGGTTAAAAAGGCTGGGAGCATCCAGGCGCTATCTGCAACAGGTGCAGATAGTGAGAGAGCAGTTATGGGGTGTGTGATCTGCTTGTTGGGCAAAAACAGACCTGCTGTTTGCCCTCCCCTCAGGCCTCTTTGTGCGTCTCTTACCCTCTCCCTCTCTCATTTTATCACCCTCCCCCCTCATCTTAGCAACAGTAGCAACAGCCTGTGTGTTGTCTGTACATTTCTCTGTGTTTGTTTGTTTGTCTGTGTTTACTTCGCAACAGCTGGATCTGGTTTGTTGTCTTAAACCAGACTATGGGAATCGTCACTGCTGTGAAGACGCACACAGACAGAGAGCATAAAAGAGAGGTGTTGGCACTGTATTTTGCACTTTGGCAAACAGGGAGCATAAGGTGAACATGAGCACACATACTGTTCTGTTAACAACAGCAGTGCGAATTCTGTTCTCTGGTCTCCCCCCAGGACAGGAACCTGTGCTGGCAAAAAGCAGAACATCAGAACCAGAAGTGTTCTGCTTTTGTAAGTCTGTGTGTGTCTGTGGTAGAGTGACAGAGAGAGAAACAGAGGGAGAGGGAGAAAGAGAGACAGCACAGCATACTGTGATCCTTAATAAGTGCACTCAGTGTATGATACAAATTCCTACAAGGTGGAGATAAATACACAGCTGTCCCCGCCCTCCCTCCACATCCTTCGTTCTTTCTTTCTCCTGTCCTCCTACACATCCTGGCTCTTTCATGTGCAAAGCAGATGGAGTCAATTGACATGCTAATGAGACAAGGGCTGCTTCACAGCAGTCCTGGAGCCACAACACCACACGCGCACGTTTATATACAGTGACTTGGATATCGGCGTGCACATTTGAGGGCCCACCCCACACACACACAAACACACACGCGCACAAAGATGCACGACTACCCGACTACTTATCCGCACAAAAATAAGCAGGCGTATGTGTCATTGAAACTAAAATGTATATCACTTTTGAATAAATTGAGATACAACAGTCTTTGTTGGTGGGCTTGGACCCCACTGAAGCGTGTGTCTCTGCACATTTTACTCTGTGTGCAGAGTGACTGGGATTAGTATGAAATTAATATAACACAAATCTGCAAACAAAACAAGAAACATTTGATGCCAAAGTGGCCATCACGAGAACCAAGACTCTTCCCAGTTGGCTTCTACACAGCTGGGGCTGCAGGGAGAGCACAAGAGAGCAAGAATAGGAGAGAGATACGTGTGTGGTGATGATCAGACAAGTAAACTTCCAGCATACAGTACTGTTGTGTGGTCGTAATCTACTGCACATCTCCTTCCGTTCAAAGATAACTATGTTTATTTACCTCTTATGTGCATATCTATGTGTAGTGTCTTTATCATCCTATAATTGCAGTAACCAGCCAGGAACTCTTTGTAATTGACAGTAGTTTGCACTACCGCCTAATGGCAAAAGGGTCTTGGGGTTGAATCCTCCGGATGGCTGGGGCCTTTCTGTGTGGAGTTTTCATGTTCTCCCTGTGTCTTAATACTCTGGTTCTGTCCACATACATGCATGTTAGAATAATTGGTCATTCTAAATGGGCTGTAGGTGTGAATGCTGGTATGGCTCTCCCTTTCTCTCAGCCAATACTAATGGGAGATTTTTGGAGCGCTCACAGAGGATTTATACCTCTATTTTAAATCTACACGTCAAAACTGCAAACCGCCTCGAAGCCCTACGATATAACCTTTGCTGTAACCTGACATGCACGTTTGTGGAAATTTAACTGTACAATTGCATCAACACAGCCCAAAATGCTTGTTTATTTCCACTGAAGTACTGTTTGATTCTTTCTGTGTTTTTCCAGCTACGTTTTTAGCCACAGTTTTTGGATGGATCAGTGAGCCGAGTGACAATCATCAGCTCAATATAAGGACTCACACAGATCAGCAAATTCCTAGAGGGAGATTGCAGAAACTACTAGAATGGACATGAGGAGGAATGTACAGAAGAAGTGGAAAATTTTAAGGGACCAAGATGCTTGCCTATTAAAAAAATGACCACAACAAAGGGCAGGTACCCAGGAGGGGAAAAAATTCCCAACATTTTATTTGATTCTGTCATAGCTAGCACCGTGTATAAAACACCGGGACATGACCACAAGCTAATTAACACGTGAAGGAACACGCAAAAGCACGAATGCTGGTAACTGTGTCGGCACAGATACACCACAGAAGTCTAAATCAGACACTACTTACAAAAAGGTTCTGCAATGCTTGATGGGTAACTCAATACTAAATAGTAACTCAATCTATCACTTACTAATGTGGCAACATAATAAGAGTCTCCAGCAACACTAGAGTAATGCAAAGAGAAAACCAGAGGTCTGATCTTTGTATTTGATCACTTGTGTGACAATTAGCACTGTGTGTGAATATATAAGAATATAATGTAGTACTGACTCTGTGTCTTCAGTAGAACATGTTATACCAATGTTACTGGGTGAGTGCACTGAGCAGCACTTGAAGCCAGATTAACAGGTGACATTTACGAGGGTGGGAGTGTGCACGCTAGACTGGCAGAGGCGGGAACTGAATGATTTAGAGCTCCCTATCAGCAGACAGGAGTCAACTGCTCCCACTACTCCCCACCAGAAAGGGCAGGCTTTATAGCCAGATCCTGATATATGCCTTTGCACGTAGCAACTCTTATTTAGGAGCCCCCTGTTGAACCCCACCGCCCCCCCCTTGCCCAGTCTTCACCAGCTCACTGTTTATGAACTTATTAAAAGACTGATTTAGTTGTTATTCACAGGTTAGTTACATTTTATTGGAAATCTAATGAACTAACTATATCTGCCCTGTTCCCAGATTCTCTCATTGCTGTTTTTAGACTGTTAGTCTGTTTTGTTCACACAGGTATCTGATTATGATGTGAAATTCGATAGTGAAGGCGTGTCTCGGTTGGAATTAACAACTTAATTTGATTATCAATAAGATATTTTCTCAACATAAAATCACACCCGAACCAAAAGACAATTAGTTTACAATAACATGATATGTAAAAGAAAAGAATTTTTAAAAAAGGCAACACCTGCAAATGTTTTACATTTGATTCATGAAAAAATTTATAATAATCAATATCCTTAATCATTTTTATCAGCTATTAGTAAAATTGTATCACCATATAAATCAATTAAAATACACTTTTTTGGGGGGCGGGCAGCTGAGGCTGTAATTCACATGGACTCACCAACATTGGACAACACAAGATTGGAAACAGCTTTGCCTGATCTGATGACTCTTGATTTCTGTTGATACATAAAGATAACAGGGTTAGATCTGACATAAATGTGAAAGCATGGATCCATCCTGCCTTGTATCAATAGTTCAGGGTACAGTTGGATTTGGACTTGATTTTCTGGTTCCCTTAGTACCAGCTAAGCATCACTTTAACGCCACAGCCTTCTTAAGTATTGCTGATCATTTCCATCCCTTCATAACTACAGTGTGTCCATCTTCTGATGGCTGCTTCCTACAGGAAAATGCACAATATCAAAGAGCTCAAACTGGTTTCTTCAGTATGAATTCCCTGTACTCAAATGGCCTAAACAGTCACCAGATCTCAATCCAATAGAGCATCCTTGGGGTCTGTTTGAAAGAAAGAATCACTTCATTGATGTGCAGCACTTGTATGATGCTGTAATGACAATATGGACCAAAACGTCTGAGGAATGTTTCCAGCTTATTGAATCTATGCAAGATTAGTTAAATAGGCCTAACAATGTGGCAATTGAGTGTTTATGAACTAACAAGATGTGGGCAGCACTTTGGTGTGGTGGCAGTGCTGTTGCCTTACAGCAAGAAGATCCTGTGTCTGTGTGGGTTCTCTCCGGCTATTCTGGGTTCCTTCCACACTCCACAGACATGCATGTTAACTAAACTGTCTGTCAGTGTAAATGTGAATAGTTGTCTGTCTCTCTGTGTCAGCCCTGTGATGAAATGGAGAAGTTGAAAAAAAAAAAGCAGATGGATGGAAAATGTGTGATTTACTTCCTTCTTTTCCATATGACAATATGGATTTCAATCATATAATAAAAAGGCTGTTTACAAACACTGATTTGATGTCTTTCTAAATATTTCTTACACACTGTAATCTGCATCTTTAATTATTCATTCAACATACTGGTGACAACAGGTAGCGATTGCTGGGTTTTTGCTGGTAGGAGAGACTAACTTATTTATTTAATTTATTTGTTTAATCCCAGAGGACATAGAGAGGCCTAATGTGTTGTACACTCTCTTAACAACTGCACAGACATCAAAGGTATTTTACTTCAGCCCTCCATGCTTCTGATGTTTTTCTTTTTTAGCCAGTATCTGTAATTGTACCATCATCTTCACCAATCCCAGTGTCACACCTGTTTCCAATTCCCTACACCCGTTGGTCTCTTTGAACTAATTCATTACATACACTTTCCCTGCTAAATCAAAAAGATCGTCGAATGACTAAAGCCAAATGAGTCATAGTGTAATGTAGACTGTGTGCATGTTCATGTGTGTGTGTGTGTGGAGGGAGGGAGGGAGGGTTTGTGTAGCTAGTGATTGGATGAGCCAGATGACAATACAGTAAGGCGTAGGTGGAGGGCAGAGGAGTGTTAATTTATGACTAACACTTAGACATAGGATCAATTGCCAGTAAATGTCTATAGGCTCAGAGTGGAGAAGACTTTAAAGCAGGGAATGCTTCAGGCGTAAATGGCTTAGAGATACTTCGAATAATCCCGTCCTCTGCCATTATAGACAATGCATTTTATTTTTGGTTTTCATTTCCCTTTTATATTGCTGCATCGTAGTTTTACAGTTTATGACATGCCCCCAAATAACTGTGCTGCTTGTTTAAATTGAAAGGGCATTAAAACAACTGTAATGTGAAATGAGCTTTGGAAAAGTATAAGATAAAAAATGTTTATTATCAAACTGTCTCACTCCCAGTGCTGTTCTTAAAAACTAAGTGGATATCAGCTGTTTTCTGACTCGTCTTTTTTTTTTTGTTGCTATGATCAAACAGACCCCGGTGTGCAGATTGTTGACTCTGAATAAAACCTTTGGGAATGTGGATTTGAAACATTATCCAGCACTGAACTGGGCAATGAGCACATCATCCAGGCTTTCTTTCAGCACTCATTAGATTCATCATCGATTTAATCCACGCCTCAGACACCGCAGCAAACACACAAAGGTGGAAAAAAATGACAAGAGTAAACCATTAAAAAACAATATTAAAGAGCAACACATCTTTGTCCAGGAAATGAACGCTTCTCTCTAATTCATCTGTAGATAAAAATACTCCCTCCAACTGACTCACACACACACACACACACTCATGCCCACACATGCAGAAAGAGACAAGCACTGCAGTTATACTTAACAACTGGGGTACTTTAAGAGTTGGCAGCAGTTTGCAGGGATAGCAATTGCAATTGCATTACGGGTACTTACCGTAATAATACTGCATTGTATGGTAATAGTCATTGTAAAAATTGGTAATCTCTCAGGTCTACCATAGCACATCAGATAATTTGAATAGCGAGTCTAAGAGTATATTTACTGCACTGATTTCCATTAAGAGCTAAAACATTGTAGCACTATAAACATTTCATTATTTAAAACATACCAGTACATATAGCCTGGTCTCTTTTTGTTTTTTTTAAGGCTACTCCCATTGAAATAAGTACTGTTTTTAACTATACACCTATACTAAGCTAATTTGAAACACATCTAATGATTCAAAACTAGGCCTTTCTTGTAGCTGGCAGATGCAACTGACTGTTTTTTAACATGGTATATCCCACATTTTCACTAAATTCAGTGATCAATGATATCTTTATTCTCTCCAAACACCATTTGTCCTAAAATCACAGAAATTAGACCTGTAGCAGCGAGACAAATGAGTTTTTGAGTCTGTCTGTCCTGTACTGATACTGTGTCTACAGCCAGATGGAAGCAACTTGAACTCTTCTGAGGAGGGGAGGCTCGGATCAGCCAGGATAGACTGGGCCTCCTAACCTTATACAGGTGAGGAAGGTCATTCCGAGTTACACCTACAATTTTTGTAGGTTTGACCCACACTCTGACTACACCTTTAAGTCTCTTTTTATTTCTTAAGGTCAGTGACCCAAAAGCAGCATACAAAAAAAAATGTAAGAACAGATTCAATAAAACGGGAATTAAAATTCTCATAAAAGTGCTGTCAACATGAAAACCATGAAGCTTGTGGTAGAAATACACACACTGGTGAGCTTCCATCCACCTGAAGCTCAAAGGTCAGTTTGTTATCGATTATAGAGCCAAGGTATTTAAACTGCTGCACAAACTCAACAGCCTGGTCCTTTATCACCACAGGCTGTGGGATTCTTTGTAAAATCCATGTCTATCTCTGTAGTTTTTGATGCATTCATGTCCAAAAAGAACAGCTTGCACTACTCTGTGAAATCTGTGAAAAATAATACCTGTACAAAGGAGACTACAATGGTGAGTTAGTTGATAAACCTATGATATACACTGTAGCGCATATTTAAAAGAGAAAAATAATTGCGCTATATCAGGCATCCTATGGTTAATGGCTTAGCTTATGGTACTGCTTTTGTGATGTGACTGCTCAGCAGCTCATATAAAGACTTGAAGGATTTTGTGGGACAATAAGAGCTGCTGGCAAGCACACTGTTTCCTTTTGTACTTGTGCTCTGTGTTGAATGCCCTAACCCCAGTATAGTACACTATATCACAAAGTGTCAGCTACAGTGTTGGATGCTCACGTGTATCATTCATCACCGATGAATGAACCAATGTCAAGGCCACAGAGAGAAAACCAGTTAACTTAGGGCATCTGTTAACACAGTTTACCTTTTCAGTGAGCTCCCATTTGAAGTCATGTTATGGTCACCTGTGCAATAACACAGCTTCCCAGGCAGCAGTGGCACAACTTCTCTCAGGCTGCAAAATATCCCTGACCTGAATAAGCTCAGCATTTGCCTGGGAAAGAGGTTTTTTTTCTGTCCCCTGGGCTCTGTGAGAGCTCAGAGATTTCCAAATCATACAAACTGGAGACTGTAAATGTAGGCAGTCATGATCGCATGTGTGTATGAATGTATGTCTGAGTGTTTACATGCCTCCCAGAGGGGTGGAGGTCTGTGTTTTGACAGTATTAGGTGTACAGACTTTGATCTCCCCTCTTTAACGCTCTCTCAGGGTCATGCATTCGAATGAAAATATCGCAGCGAGACGACAAGAGATAATAAAGAATAACCGGTGAATTCCAAAAATGAAGAACCCTGCCCTTAGCATAAATAATCTCTCTTAGATATGTGTGTCGTATGTAACTAATGCATGCTACTGTAAACAACCTCACAATAGGCTCATAAAACTTCAAGCAAGAGGCAGATGGAGTGCAGATTAAGCAAATATTTAAAATATGTGTCTGAGTTAGTGTTAACTTTGGCAACTTTTATGCAGATATAATCTCAGTCTCTTGTATATGTATGTCTGTTTCAACCGCATTTTAGTCCTTTGCTTTTTGTTAGCTAAAGTCAAAAGGTTTATTAGTTATCAGTTAAACCAATATCAAATGCTTATCATGCTCTTTTTGTTTTTCTTAATATTTTAAGGAAATAACTGTTGACATCCTTTTTTTGCAGATACCATGATTATAGTTGTTTTTGTTTTTGCCAAGACGAATGAAAAGGCACTTCTAACACTGTCTAATGTCCAACTGCAGATGCAACAGGCTCACCTTAGTAAATCCAGCTAATATTTTAAAATCTATTTATCTCTGTCGTCATCTCTGGGTTTTGGACCTAGGGTTTTCAGTTTTACCTCATCCTTATTAAAACTAACTTTTAAGGCACATTACATATGTGGGTGGTCTCTGGCCACATAGAATAAATGTGATTTGGTGGAACAGCGATGTCCATCTCAGCCACTGTATTCAGCATGGTGGGACGCAGTAGCAGCTTTTAGAACCTGCCGCCTACACTTATATATTTTTAATGGATTAATTCAAAGTTAATGAGAATACGTCAATTTGATGGAAGACATAATTACACACTAATAAATATATATTTATGAGTACAACATTTTTTTTTCATATTAATCATATTGTTGTGTATATGTTATTATTAATGTAATGTGTGAAGTACAGAAAGAATGTGATACATTTTCTTGTATTGCACAGCATGTCATAGCACTTACCACATCACTGAGATTAGCATTATGGTGATTT
Organism: Oreochromis niloticus; assembly: GCF_001858045.2. Lineage (NCBI taxonomy): Eukaryota > Metazoa > Chordata > Actinopteri > Cichliformes > Cichlidae > Oreochromis > Oreochromis niloticus. Next base: position 16,505,637 of record NC_031984.2, read on the forward strand.
AAAGTGAGTCAACCAATAGGACCCCTCCTATGATCTTGACCAATAGGGTCATGGTCATCACCATCTAATAGGAAAGAAGTGGTATGCAACTTGTTTGGCAAAGCATCATTTACTATTTCATTTTTCAGTAAGTTCTTCCTTCATTATTTTATGTAAAATGTATTAACATTGAGAATCTCCAGTTAATAACAATAATCTAAATTGAATATTGTTTAGTACATCAGGAGTGAGAATTTGGTGAAACTGTAAGTAGTTAACATGAAGGTTATGCTGTGAAAAAGGAAAAGTGGCCTTAAAACCTCTTAGAACTTATTAGGTGATCACTAAAATAACACTAACACTAAAATCTGACCCACAGTAAACTGTGGACAGACTGCTCACCGAGGCAGAGGGTCATCATTCCTTTGTCTGGCTGAGGTAAAAACAGGTTTATGTATTAACACCGATTAATATCATTGGTTGACAGAATAAATAAAAACCATATACCAGAGTAATGCTGCTTTTATACGTTTTATTTATTTTGGACTTCTGGCTGCTAAACCAAAGAGCTGCTAAACTTTGTTTCATGGTTCCTGCAAAAATGACAATAAAGATCTTATTTTATCGTTTTAATGAACAACTATATGAATACTATGCACTAGCCTATCAACAAACACTTTCTGAAAGCCTTCAACATCTCTGGTGGAAATCAAATTCACTGTTCCTGTAAAGCAATTTGTTTAACGATGGCTTTACTTAGCTCCAGTGTTACACCAAAAACTGCTGGAGATATAGATTTTTTTTTATTTGAGAAAATACTTAGCTTATTTAATTTTCATTTAGAGCTCGTCAACAAAGTAGTACGGTGTGCACTGAAGTAAGTTTTGCAGAGGAAATGAGCACTGCTGGGAACAGAAAACTGATACGACAGCGAGTGCTTTGAACATGACCAGTGTTGTACGTTGAGTGACTGTGTGGAGACTGAAAACATCAGTCAGCCTTGCCCTCCAGGCCACCTCTGACCTAGGCTCTTTAGGGGTCAGGAGTCTTAGTAGATACTTAAACCTTTCTGCAGGATTTTGACCTGTCCTTCCCTTCTGGTCTGCCATTCCCCAGCCTCACTTCACCCTCCCCACTCCATACTATGCAGCCCACCAATAATCCTCAGCCAATCAATAGTAACTGTTCTCTCGATAATTCATAACATTAACATACACTCAATGGCCTAGCGGATGGATGGGGAAGACATAGGAGGGCCATCATTCCAGTATCGATCCCCCTTAGAGGGAGTCGATATGTTGGGAGGTGATGGAGTTATAGCCTCCTGCCTGTTGGAGGTAGAGCCACAGCAGAGCCATAGCCTCAAATAAACAGACAACACATTGTGACTGCTATCTTCACATGCTCACCGACATGAAGACAGATAACTGACACAAGCTTTCACTGTGTAGAATGTAGACATGTATGCGTGAACATAGGGTGGTGTGTCTGAGTGTCACAAACAGAGATAAGAAGAAAGCCATTTAATTACACCCCAGAGCAGGGACCTGCTTTTTCTTTTTTTATCACCACTACGTCTCTGCTATTTCACTGATCTGACTCCCTCCCTCTCCGGTCTCCACATCTTTCCATCTTTTTTTTTTGCCTTTACTCAGTTCTGCCGCTCCACAGGGCCTCTGTCCCCTTAGAGTTCTTAAATATCACTTTCCCCTTTTGATTTCATGTCCCTATTGCTCCATACCTTCCCATCTCTCTCACACACTACATATCCCCCCGCGCCTGTTTTTACCTACCCTCCTCTCAGAGAATAAGCCAGCAGCAAATTCTCAAATCACTCTTCCCCAGCTGTAGCAAAGTAATCTCAAAGTAACTCAGAATATATGAATAAAACATCCGAGTGATGCTTGCTGCTGATGACAGTTGTGTGAGCTTTCTTAATATTAATATACTTTGATTATTACACGAAAAAAGACTATTAAAAAATCGCAAAAACATACTTTACAGTCACTGAACTGTAGTCCGTCTCAAGTTAGAGCAAGTGGTGGAAACATCTTCACACATTTTTTGTCATTTTCACTGAAAGGATCTGACAGAATTTTGTTAGTTTTATCTATAATTGGCTTGGTCTCATAAAATTTAATACCAGACATTTGTAGGGTTATAACACAATAATATAAGCAAATTCTTATGATGAAACCATTGTAAATAATTTTTAGACAGTCATATTAATAAAATAATTAATTTAGGTAATTCAATATGTATGTGTGTAACCCACCAAGCTAACCAGAGTCACATACACCAGATCTGTGTCAGGCCCACAGTTTTCCTCCTGTCGCTGAGCCTTTGACCCAAAGTGGCTGTGCCAGCTCTTTCATTCCACTCAGACAAATAGTAGAGCCAGTAGACTTGCCACTCTTCCCTCCTCTGTTTCCATCTCCCTTGTGAGACATAAAGCACCCTTCACCCATTTCCTCCAGCTTCTCATCCTCACTTCTACACTTTCCCCAAAGCCCCACAAGGGCTCTACGCACAGCACCCTGAAATATAGACCAGCGTAATGGCCCACTAAATTAACTCCTTGTAAGCGTGGTTTAAAAATGGGTGTAATTAGCATATAATAGGTGAGGGAGAGGAGGTAAAGGGCCAGGCCTGCCCTGGGGGCGTCGAGGCTGGGGCTGCGGCCCTCTCTCGTCTCTTTCTCTAATAGCACCGCAAAGTTCAGCCTTATAAACATGTCAGTGAGACGCGTGATTAAACGGCACGGTCATTAGATAATGGATCCTGTACCTGTGGGCTGCCTGTCACTCCCCGTCAGGCCAGCTCAGCGCTACCTTGGCTCAGTTTGTCGCTTTCAAACACACACAGAAGTGCACACATGACTTCACTTTATCTTCTCTTATTCGGTTAACCCCCCTACATTAAAAAAAAAAGAAAAGTAGATGCGGGTTAGAGTAAGTGAGAGTGAGAAGAAAGAACAGCACTGGTGTAGAGCAGCACCCTGACTGATGTAGTTCCAATAATTGCAGGGCCCGGCTTCCTCATCCAAGTGCCTTTTACTTATTTAAACTGTTTGCTTTAAGCGCCACTGAAGCCAATTAGGGAAGGCATAATTCAATGGGGCAGGGAATGAAGTGAGTAGGAGGGCTGAGGGAACAAGGAGGGGAGAGAAAAGAAGACAGGACGCTGCTTTTCAGCTGGCCCTTAATCATTTTGCTGCCTCGTCCTCTCGCTTGCTCTTTTACCCAGACAACCAGATTAACAAAGCCTTTTACATCTTGATTCTGATCATCCTGGAATCGTGCACCTTATTTACAAAACACGGGTAACAGCCTGAAGCATAGTTTCCCTGTCAACTCAGGTTGACAAAAGGCGTGTTTTTCTCCTTTATGTACATGTATACGGTGGGCAATTATGAGCAGATGGGGTATTATGCTTTTGCTAAATGTATTAAGATGTAGATTGCATACAGCATGAGGTATTTAGGTCAGGTAGCAGCGTGTGGAAATTATCACAAGAGAATAATTAGACAAAAATAACAATGCAGGTGTTTAAGAAAGTGCAAAGGGACAAACGAACTTCAAATGTTATTTTAAGTAATATTATGACATTAACTACATATGAACTTGAACATTTTGATATGGCAGTGAACTACTTTCAGCCCCTCTGCAGTATCCTTTTCATTTAATCAGGTCTTCTACTCTGATCTCCCTCTCTCTTAATTTTTGAAAGAGACTTGGCTGTGAACTCCTAAGCTTTTTTTTCCTTGTTAAAGCACTTAAAGACCTGCTGTACAAACAACAGGGATTTACAAATGGCAATAAAAATTATGGTTTTTTCACATGTTAATGAGCTGTCAGTTATACACTTATAAATGCGTAGGCCTATATCCTTACTGAGTGAACTCAAAAGTTACTATGAACATTTCAGAGTGAACATCTATTATAACAAGTTTCAATCTGGAGTAAAAACTACTCAAACTCAATGTTCTTTATATAGCTCCAAAACACCACAACAGTTACCTCAAGATGCTTTATATATTATAAGGTAAAAACTCTGCAAAAATAGAGAGAAAACCCAAACAATCAGACAACTCCTTATGAGCAAGCACTTGGCGAGGGTGGGAAAGAAAAACTCCCTTTAAACAGGAAGAAACCTCCTGGAGAACCAGGCTCAGGGAAGAGCAGCAATCTGTGCGGCTGGAGGTAGAGGGAGGGCGACAGGACAGAAGACACACTGTGGAAGAGAGCCAGAGATTAATAATAACTAATGATTAAATGAGTAATGATTTAAAAGAAACACTCAGTGCATCATGGGAAGCCCCCAGCAGCGTAGGCCTATTGCAGTCTAACTAAGGGAGGTTTCAAGGTCACATGATCCAGCCCTTTATCTAAAAGGAACGTTTTAAGTTTTAAGTGTAATAAGGAAAAAAAACACAAGCAAACACAGTTTGAGCTCACCCAGTTTAGAAACTTCTAGATAAGGTCGTTACAATGCATTAGTCAGGTGTAGGTGAGACAGAGAGTGAGAAACACCTCTAATAATTCTCTTGCATACTGTACCCACTTCATAGCGATCCACTTCAGACACTTATCTATTCTTTGGTGCCTTTAGATTAATAAGCACCGGAGCTGGTGGAGGAACGTGGGCTGGCCCACACCTTCAGTCATTCTAACAGCTGTTTAATAAATGTGATTGCAAATGGAACTTGTCACTTGCACTGGGGAGAGCTGGCCAGTCAATACCTTAGCTGGCAGGTGCCTGGGGTCACATATAAGTCAGCAAGTGATGGATATGTATCCAATAATTGATGTAGGGCAGCTGTTATTGTCAGTTTGGCTCCTGCCTATATTGCTTATTAAAAGCTGTTGGCCTTAAGTACCAGCCAGCCAATTACTGAGGAAGCGAGGTGACTGTTTAGGAGCCTAGACCCTTAGGCTCTCTGTAGAGAAAAGAAATGAACCACGCTATTGTTTTAGTGCATGCGTTTTTCTCTGTACGTGTGCATACATGTGTGTGTGTGTTTCATTTGAAATCCTAAGCGGTTATTTTTTCAGTGAACTTCCTCTATTTTTTTGTGAGTCCCTGCTTCATTGTTCTACCAAAGTGGTTTCCTCAAACGTACACTTACCGTAATGTAGCGCACATTAATCTGATGTGTGAACTCCTGCCTCTCATCAGGTCAGAACAGAGCCAATCTCCCTCTCTATTGTTGTCGTTGACCTTGCGGGTTATGGTAAACCTGAGAAAAGTAGAACGGAGCAAACACCACTGCTCTGTGCTGACCTTGCCTTGCACGGCTTAGTAATTAATGAATTGGGAAGTTTCAGCATTTCCTCTATCTTGGTCCAAGGATAACTCATCCAAAGATAAACTTGTTTATACTTTTGTAGTCAAAGTAGAGTGGGAATATCCACAGTGGGTGCCCTTTGTGGGCGACAGTGTCAAAGTAGCACAGGCCAGCTCCAAGTGCACCTATGCTAGAGCAGCCAGCTTACCACAGCAGTGCATCTCCTTAATACAATCTCCCCATTGAATGCTCAGGAGGGAGAAAGCAGAATGAGCTGTAATAACGCTTACTGCCGCAGGCTATAACCCTAAGACTGTGGGGAGAGAGGAAGGGGAAACTTTGGATGTGACCGTGGCGTGTAGTAATTGTAAAACTCAGAAAGAGCTGCTGAAGCAGAATTCTGACATGTAGCGCTGCTTTTCAGTTCTGATCAAAGGGCCCACCAGAGCAGCAGCTGATAACCCAATCAATTCACTCCTTTTGTTTTTCGCTGAATGATGCACGTTTAGCACTAACCTCCAGGCAAAGTGTGAGGGAAAGAAAAGGAGGTGAGGGAGGGAAGAAGGGAGGAAAAAGGAGTGGTGAGGAATGAAGGTACGAAAACGGAGGAGAAGACAAGAAGAAGAGGAGACTGAGGTAAGAGGAAGAAGATGTAGAAATCTGCATTTGAATTCCAGAAAATGCCCCCCCCCCTCAAAAAAAAGAACATGGAAGAGAAGGGGAAAAAAATTAAATAATCTTAGATTGTTGGTGAGTTTGATGGATCTATAGAATAGTATTAAGAGGTGCTGCGGGGGATGTGACGCACATAGGAGCCGATTAGAATATGAAATGTTTTACCAGTGAATGGACTAAAAAGGCAGGGAGATTGAGGGGAGATTAAAAGATTACCTGTCTAGTGCTGTCTTCCTTCAGGAGCCAAGAGACTCTGTAGCAGACAGAGAGGCCAATGGATACCGAAGACAATCAGTAGGAGATGGAGAAGTAAAGTAAAACATAGATATTTATGTAGGTAAGAAAAAGAAAATTTGGATGATATTGTACAGGCAGGTGGTCTGACAAGGATAGGACGGCAGACTCAGAGACACTAATCATTGCAGTTTGCAATAAAAAAAACACTCTTCTTTGACACCAATCAATCAGACAATCAATCGGTCTCTATTTAGCAGGCATCATGTCCATATAGACAGGCTGGCAGAGAAAGGGGAGAGAGAGAGTAAAAAGACAAACAGCCAGCTTCTGGGACATATAGACTTATTGGATGCTGGTAGAAATAAATCAAACAGCACTACGAAGACACATCCCAAAGCACCTGGTGGTGTGAACCATTTTAAGAGTAGACTGCTGCCAAATTTGGATTGAGCAGTCTTTGCAAGCCTTTTTTTTCAGCTCGTTTGGAATTCTCTGGGCAGCTTTTTGTAACGGAAACCTTCCCAAAAACATATTTTAATACTGGATGTAATTTTAAAAGTGGTTTTATATTAAATTGTCACCATGTAAATTGTGAAAGGAACCACTGATGTATGATATATACAAAAGAAAAAAGATAATAAAAAAGTGTCTTATTTCTGGCTTTCAAAAGCTAAAAAAGTGAATTTTCCCGTATTTTAGAAAGAATGATTCTAAACAGTATGTATAACCAAAAAGTAAATATGGTCCCAAGATTAGATAATTTAATTATTTTCTAAACAGCTAAAAAGTTTCCCTTTAGTATGGATCATTTTTCTATAATCCAACAAGTTTAGAGTCAGGTACAAGCAAGGTCTTAGTATTATTATTATCTGTCCAGATAAAGTGTCATTGAGATTAAAATCTCTTTTTAAGGGAGACCTCACCGCAGCAGAAGTTGCAACAAATGCAGCACATCATAAAATATAACAAGTAAAGAAACAAGTACAACTCACACTCAGTACAGACAACACATACATGTTATAATACGCTACTGTAGTTTGATTCCACACTTTGAGTCCAGTCAGTGACCACCTGACTGGGATATTAAAACTATAAAAGCTGCTGCTTTGTGAGTTGCGTGAATACAAAAAAAGGAAGTGTGTGTGTCCACATCCCTCCACTTTCCAGAAAAGTCTCCTGCATTTTTCTATATTCCTATATTTCCTTGCATAGTGCTGGCTTGCCCTGACGGATGGGGATTAAAAGACGCTAATGTGCACGTGGGGGCGACTGACCTTCCATGGAGATTGACTTTACACCAGTGGGAAAGGAAGCCAGTAATTCAGCAGGCTGCTGTGGCACTCATCCCAACGCATCACTCCCTCTGACACTGTCAGCCCAGACAGGAGCACATTAATCACAAACACAGGCCCCCAACACTGTGCTGTAGGTACAGCAGAGTCCCATCCATTTATCCATTTAGCACCGACTTTATGGAGACAACCCATACAGAAATGATGAGATGAAAGCAAAGACTAACAACTTCACAGGTACATGTTAATCAAGACACAATGCTTAATACACAGTTCATTAAAAGTAAGACACAGTCTTTTTTATATATATATTTTTAATCCATTTACTACATTTACACTACATTTTAATCTAAACAATTTGCTTTCAGTGTGTTTTAATTGGAAACAAGGGGTTGCATCTGTTAGTTTGTGATGTTTTGTTTTTAATCTGTGTGCAGAGACAAGTCTTTTGTTTGTATTTTCTGGCAGCCAGGCTCAGTAAGGGAAGAGAAACATCTGTGATAAATTTCACCTCGCACCAAATGAGCTCTGGCACAGCAGAGGGCCCATGACAAACTTCCTGCATGTGCTAATACGAGGATGGATTTTCAAGCCAGTCAATGGCAAGCTGGCGCACACTTACGCACATTCTGACACCCAAACGCATATGGGCACACGCACATGGATGTGCTTATTGTGAGAGATCTGCAATAAGGCTGTATCAAAGGAGTGAGAGGAAATACAAACTGACATAAAGAGAAAAATAAACAGAAAAAGTCAAACGGATGCTCCGAGCAGTGTTAGGAGGATTATCAGCAGTGGAGTTGTTTCATGGTGGTAAAGCTGATAGAACTCATTCTGTTGTATTGACCTGTAAAGGGTCCCACAGAGACTGGAGTCCCTTTATGGACTGACCCTCAGCATTTGGACATACACAGGCCAGAGGCTAGTGAGGGCCAAGGGGGCATTAACCCTCCCTCAGGTCAGGGCTCTGACACACCACAGCCTGCCAAAAGCCACTTCCAAGCCCAAGTGTGGCCCACTACACTCAATACCCTTTTAATTGCATTGGGATGGTTTGCGACCTATCGATTAATAGATGTATTTATGTCATCCCGGACTCGGAGGCTACATTGTATTTCTGTGTGGCATATTCATTTATTTACCTATCTGTCCCGCCCCTCATGCATCATCCATATATCTATCCATCTCTCCTCCGAGAGCACTTCAATTCAAGGGCTCCCATAATTACTGCAGCCCTATAATTGAGTGCTTTGATTTAGGATTTTTCTGTTCCCTCTCCCTTGCCACTGCCATCACTCGCTCCACGCCTCTCCCAATGAAAAGACAGAGGGATGAGATATGGAAATAGAAAAATGGGAGATGGAGAGTAGAAGATACCCCCACCCTTACAGACACACACACTCTCCCCCTCTGTCTTATCAGAATCTACTGTTTCTGTCATCCATAAGGGGAGGGGTAAGTTGATAATTACTGAGGGAGATTCATGCAAATCGATGCCAAATTAAAGCATTATAAAGGCTTTTATCAGCTTTTCTTTCCCAAATTGAAGACGATAAAAACCCATTTGAGAGGCGGGAGAAATAGCCCCAGTCCCTTCATTTAAAAAAAGAGAGAATTGTAATTATGTTAACACCAATAGAATCCAAAAGCCCCTTTCTTAACTCACTTACTCATTCATAATTAATTAATTTCTCACAAAACTGGGCAGGAAGAACAATGCCGGCCAGCATCTCCTCTACCTCTCCCCCTTCTCTATTTTCAGGAGAATGAGACGGCGTGCAGGAGATATTGTTGAGTATTGTGACAGAGGGCTCATTTCCATACCTAGCCTTACATTAGGATTCTCTGTTTCCTTAGCTTAGCTCGATCTGCCTTGGGGCAGCAATAAAAAGTGGCTCTGTTTAGAAACAAAGGTGGGTGGACAAGGACGAGGTGGTGCTTCTGGAGCTATGTGAGGCCTACAGAGACAAAGAGAGCAAGACAGAGAGAAAGGAAAACTGCAAAAGGCAGACAGACAAAATTAGTCAAAATGTCCTTGAGCACAGATATTTCCTCACACCGATGGAACACAGAGAAAAGATGAATGTTATTTTTTCCATTTACACAGCCAGCAGTCCTTAACTTGACGTTTGTTACCAAAACAAGGAGTTCCCCGCGCGTGCACGCCATGGCCAGTTTGTCCGTACCCCGTCTGTACTTCAAGGTTGTAAGTTTAAGGAGAAACAGTGAGTTAGAGGAAGAGATAGCAACGACACAGACATAACAGAGAGCGCAACTGAGAGAACGACTGCTTGGCAGACAGTGACCTTAGGGCTGTCTCGTCTGATCTATTAGACACTCAACACTTCAGTTAGAGTACGCTCATCGGCAACTACTCCGCTTCTGCTCACCTCCCCCACCTGAACACTGTGACGGGACCAAACACACACGTGGAGGTGTCAACTGGATGAGAAGACAGGGTGGGGTCCTGCGTAGTGACAGATAACCTGTCACTCTGCAGGGTCTTTACACTTAACACATGGTCGGCACATATACATACATCAACCTTTGCACAAGGCTGATGTGTCTGAGGTCTTAACTACTGAACCCCGTCACGCACACACCAAACACACGATTTTTAAACTGTTCACAAGTAAGGATTAAAAAAAAATACACAGTAAAATTATATGAAATTGTAAAGTGTATGCTTTCATCAAGCAGTTCTTATAATACTTTCATTCAGTCAGACCCACACACACATACACAACGGCAGAGGTTGGCCAAGCAGCTTCTGCTATTTTTGCTGTTTATGACCTGTAGCCTAAGACTGGAGGGGTCAACAGCATCAGCCAGAAGTCACTACGGTGCTAATCCGGGCTAATGTGCTGTCGACAGGCCAATTACAAAGAACTCCTGCTGAGAGGGGAGAGCGGAAAAAAACGAAGGGTGACAAACGAGGGTAGGAGCAAAAACGAGTTGTGAGCAGAAGGGGCCCAAAGAACAAAAAAATAAGAAAGAGTCCAGGAGAGCGCATGAGAGAAAGGTGAGAGGAAAAAAAGCAATACAACAAACATTTAAAATACAAGCAAGAGGAGTTTCTTTGTGTGTACGTGTCTGTGCATGTGTGGTTTAGCTTGCTGGGTCAAGAGACAGAGGAAGACTTGGTGAGGCAGCGCAGAGCTGCAGGGAGCCTCATTACACTCAGCAGGAGCCTCACACAGCCTCATCACTTCAGGCTGTATTGGGAACAACGACTGCTTACTGCTGCGCACACACACACACACACACACACACACACACATACACACACACACCACAGTACCAGATGCTATAAGCACAGAGAGGCTGACCATCTCCCAGCTGAGCATCAGTTATGCAAACAGCTTTATGACTGACAAAGACATTTTCCTAAATTATAACTCCTGGTTATCTGGATGAACCATCGTCACAGATTATGTTAAATATATAAAAGATACAGGAGCACATTTTCCATGACTGTACCATGCTGAGCTCTAAACGGGATTCAGATGGCTTCAGACGCAAGAGGTTACGTCAATAAAGAGCCGAACTATTTCGTGAAATAGCTGGAAGGGTTTTATTGTTGTTGTTTTCTTGTTATTTTCTGCTTGATGAGAAAGAATCAAAATCATTCACCTACATCAAGTCTGTTGCAATCTGGCTCTATCCAGTGGTCACAAAATCCACCTCCCAACACCTCTTAAGCTTACAAACCAACACATTTAAAGTGAATTCCATTTGAAGTCAGAATTTCTCATTTTCTGGAATTTGAAACTGGAATGCCCCATCACGTCGGACTTCCAGCTCAGAAAGTCGGAGCATTCCCACCATCTTTGATTGTTAAGTATGAGTTGGTGGGAATGCACATAAACATTAGTAAAACTCTAAAACTTGTAATCCTCTGTGACAGATAATAAACCATAGGCAGAGGACTGACCTCTGCCCTTGAACGTGCTACAGTGGTGATTTTTGAGTGCAAAAGAAAAAGCATTGTGTTTTATTTCTAGTGATGGATGAATGACTCCACCTTGCTAAGGAGCAAATTAAATTCTACTTTTTCTTCATTTCACAACTGTATTACTGGAAATTGCTCAACACGTGAGTGATGTCACTGAAACACAGCCTCTAATGTGGGATTTACGGATAATATGTGACTTACAGCTTTCATATCCTTTAGCGTAGGTATTCTGCCTACACAGAGGGGCATGCAACTTACATAGGCATGCTTGTGTGAAACAGGTGTGACCATGTTAAGGCAGTTTAATTATAGTGCAGGGCCTAGAGACAGCTTTGCAGACTGTCCTGTATCTGTTGTAGCTGTTTACTGTCACCAGGGGGCAGAGCTACAAACAACTGGTCTATGGGCTGCTTGTCAGCTAAGAACTAAAAAACTAAGACAGCTAAGAACTGAAAAAAAAAATTAAAAAAAATATCCACTGCAGCCAGTGTTTGTGGTGACCTCCCTTCCTGGTTCCAGTACACTTTTCGGTCAATCAACATTTGACCTTCACGCAGCTTCGTGGACATCGAGCAACATGCTGTTTGGTTTTTTGGCGAACTGTGTTCAAGTATATTTGCACACAGTTCTCATAGTTGCTTGAGGTTGTTCATGGGCAAATACCTACACGAACGGACACAAACACAGTACCCATATCCTGCATCAAAACACCACAGTGCCTTTTTGCAAGGGGTGTATCTAGTCCACTAGATTTCTTGGCCAGGTACAGCAACTTAACGGGGTCATAAATTACTTCCTAGCAGCGCCACAGTGACAGCGAGCATCCAGAAAGTTATTGCTTCCAGCCTGAATAATGATTTTTAAAGTCAGCTAGTAGTCATTATGTAATTACTATCTAATAATCTGGCCAATAATCACTGGCCAGGAAAACAAAAATCTCTGTTCCCGCCTGACAGAGTAATAGAGGACCAACTAAAAAAAACTTGGTCATCTTAGAGCTTAACATTTGGCTGACTATTAGGGGCAGTGCTACTAAAATTGCCTCCCGTAAAACCACATCTTTACACTTTAACACGGTGGTAAAACAGGCTTTCATATTTTCCAAAATATTTTATGTTTAAAGTGAAAATTACATGAATCATGGTGCGTGACCCTCACGTTTTTGCAACATACTACATGTTGACCAAGGTCAGATAATGGCAAATGAAATCTGCATGTATTAGCAATGCTCTCTAATCACACTGACTACGCAACTCTATCCCACTTAATGAACAGCCCAAATGACACATAAAACCCAATGCATTTCAACAAACTCAAACATGCCTACAAGAGCAAAGACACCCATGCACACACGCACACAAAACTCAAAACAAAGCTCATCAGCCCACCAACAACAACTCTCTTCAGGGCCACAAATCCAGGAACATAAATCAGGTCTGGCAGGAAAATGAGGTTTGAGGAAATGAAGAGAATGAAAGGCAGAGGAGGCAGGATGGGAAAGAGGGGAAGACAGTGTAAAAAAGAAAGATAGCAGCGAGAAAACGGGCAAGAAACACAAAAAGGAAGTAGAACAAAGCATCAGGAAGGAATGAAGAGGTGAAAGGATGCAGCAGTGAAACTGAGGTAAGGGCAAGGAGGAGCAAGTGAGCATCTGAGTGAGAGAAAGAATTAAATAAAAATGCAATAAAGCAGCCGGTGTGAAATCAATCTGCTTAGAGTTTTGTTTAATAAAAATTCATGAAGGGCTGGTGGCCGAGAGCTCATGAGAAATATTGGTGGCAATGTGGGGGACGGCGGTCTTGGGGATGGGTGGGTAGGGGGTAAAGTAGAGGGGTGGGTCGCTCATGTCTCTGCCGATCACGTGCATGAGTGTGGGGGGGGCGGTGTTTGCTTTTGGCTGTTTATCAGTGTGTTTGTTTTGACATCAGTGTGAGTTACAGGGCTGCAGTGAGTCCATGAGAGAGGGGACAAAGAAGAAATGGATTGAAGGTCTTCATAACAACAGCATTCCTACGGCGCAGAGAAGAAAAGAACTGGGCTGTAAGTCATGGTGTCTGTGCGTGTTCGTACATCAGCACACATCTTTGTCTCGCTCGCGCTCTCTCTCATCAAGGCCTCAGAGAGTGAGGTATGGCAGGGTTATAGTAACGTGGCGTAAATCTCTGTCTTACACCGCAGACGTATCCAGGATGGTCAGTAGTTTATGCGCTGCCACCAACAAGCTTGGTACAGAGTCCATCTGCTGGCTGACCCTAGGATGGTATCGCTGAGACTCAAGCTGTAGTTTTCCAATCATCACAAACAACTCAATAGGCAAGCTGCCAATAAAACGTTTACATTGGAAGCTAATCGTATTTATTCAGTCTTCTACATAAACACACATAATTTTCCAAAGCCCAACGTGCTGTTTTCAAATTTCTTGTTTTGTTTTGCATTGAATGACAAACAAATGAAGAAAGTCCTCAACTTCCACAGGATTCGATCATTTAATCTTATCTTTGTATAAAAATGCAACTCCTTTTTGTGGTACTTAGATTGTGTAAACAGCTAATGGGTCAGTGCTAGTCAAAGGATTCTGTCACCACTGAATTGCGGCTGCAGCTAAGAATGTATTTATTAGTGAATAAACTGCATTTCTGATTCATACAGTAACGTCTTTGTCTAAACTTTGTCCCACAAGAGTTAAAGATGTACAAAGTTCAAAAAGCTCAAGATGACATAAACAAATATCTTATTTTACTCAGTCAACAGGTCAAAACCACTTTTACAAAGGAAAGCAGCCAACTGTTACATCAGAGAAGATCTGACCAGCAAGTGTTTTGAACTTTTGCTAAAGAAAATTGCAAAACAATTCACAGATTATCCCCAATCAGTTAATTTAAGATTTGTTTTGGTTAAAGCGAGGCTAGCAGGATCAAGGATCAGGATGTTTTACATATTTTTACTAAGGGTGCTTCCTATAGTCATATTATAATCACAAAGCATTATACCTATAGCAAGTATACATATTTTCCAACATCTCAAACGATTACTTGAAGATCTTTGGATTTTTACATATGTAGACCCAATTTATACTGTGGAAATTTAGCCAGTGGCTGTGACTTTAAAAATAAAATTTGATTGAGACTTCTTTTCCCAGAAATCCAGAATAAATAGTTATGAAATAACTTAATAGCACTGCGAAGTGTGCCAGAGGTCATGAGGGAAGAATATTTCTGAAAAGCACTATAGACAGGATCCAGCTGCAGGGAAGCTCTTGATGGCCCTGTCCTCTAAAGGCCTTTATCAACGAACCAAACACACACGCAGAGTTAATGCTGTGTTTCATACCTTCCAGCATCACTTTATGATTGAGCTTAAACTACTGTGTAACTACTGCTGCTGTGTACTGTAATCTAAACTGCTTTTAATAATAAATGTCAAAATCACTGCTATCTAATCTAATTTAAGACAGATTTTTCTGCATCATTTATGAGCAGAGGCTGAAACAGGCAGTTCGGTCATAGGTCACGCTACAGTTTTGATTTAGTATCCGCAGTCATAAGACAAAAGGGTCAGGGCCAAGACAATTGAGATAAGAAATCTTTGTCTTGGTCCCCTTCCTTCCTTCCCTTTTTCCTTCTTTCTTTCTCTTTTCAAGCACGGAAGATAAAAGCCAGAGGTTACAACGTAACAGCCATTTCTCAAACTTCCTGTTCTAAACCAGGGCTTTTCAGCAAGGCATCCCAAATACCATGCTTTAAACTCACCAGCTCAATTAAAGATTATGCTAAACTACAGGTTTCTCTCGTTATTTATTTATTTATTTTTTGCTCATTTAGCAGTACAGACAACCTGAGCTGTTGACACTCCTAACTCTGCACGGTGAATCATATTACTTACAACGTGATGGTAATCAGATGCCTAAGATAGCATCAAACTACCTCCAAAGAGAAAGTCAAAGCTTTGTAGTGCATAATGAAGTCAAGCTAAATGACGCAACCTTTGTCTTGGAGAGAAGCTCAAGGTCAAAAGCAGGAGCTGACTAGACATTTCAGTTCTGGAAACAACACCAAGGTTTTATCTCTGTTAGTTGATTTTCAGGGCAAATGCAAAAAAAAAAACCTAAAACACACACATGAGCCCACCAACCCTGAAAATGAAAAGAGTCTAAAAGAATTGGAGCGATAACTGACAAACAAACACTAAAGCTTGTCTCTAAAACATAGTTACTTAATGGCTAATAAGATTTGGACCATTTAAAAAAAAAATCAGCTTTGGAAAGTAGTGAAATGAGGAAAAAACAAAATACGCAGTGCATATGTTGGGACCTGATCCAAGGTTGCAGGAGCTGAAGTCAAGCACTTCCATCCACCTCTCCACATCCATGTCACAATTTTCCACTAGACATTTACAGTGTTAGCACGGTTCCTGTGTCTGTCTTCAGCCACGACTGCACACAATTCATTCAAAGTGGGAAAACACATGTTTAACTTTGGGTGCACAGTCATTTTAACGCGTTGCAGAGTCTTAACTAATAAAAGAAGAATAAGGAGCGTATAACATGTGCGTAGAGTATTTGTCCCTAATCACACAGTGGTTTGCTACTGCCTGGTCCTTTCACATTATATGCACTGGGGTCTGTGTGCTGGATGTGCGTAACGACTTTCATTCTGGAAGCTTTATTAGCTTAGGTGCTTCTCGTCCTCTTTTCTCCTTACATTGCCTTTGCCACACACACAAACACGCACACACAAACACATGCACGAATCTCTGCCCTGTCTCTTGTTACTGCCTGGCCCATTCCTGCAGCCTGCACACTCCTTCCTTCCTGCCCTATTGTCAGAAAAGGTTGGGGGAATCCCTGCACTCGGATATGAGGCCCTTTGGATCCTCATGATCTCTAATGTCCTCACCTCTCCTGACCCTGTCCAACATTCATACAGCTAAGAAGCCTGCAGGTGAAGGATAGGACATGCTTTCCTGCCCCCTTTAGACAATATATTCAGTGGTGCGTGCACACGCGCATATGCACGATCACACGCAGACATTCAATAGATGTGAGGCAAAGAAGCAAGAAGACTCGGGAGAAACAAGAGTTCAGAAAAAAGAAGGTGAAAACACCAAAACAAAAGCATAAACATTAAAAGACAGGACAGACAAAATTGAGGTGTAGAAAAATAATAAATGAAGAGGGTAAACGAGGCCTAATGAGGGCAAGAGCTTGCTCCTAGACAGCAGTAATGAATAACACTCAATAGTTTTAATTGGTGCAATTGCTGTTCAATTAAGAAAATCACTAGCAGAGCTACATGAGAGTGGAGCGGAGCATCACAGTAAAATTTAACTGTGCACATTGCTGCATGCTTACTCTCACTATTCCCCTTTTCTTCATTGCATCCTTTACTTCAGTAGACCTGCCTGTCAGTGCACTGTTCCCTTCTTTTCATTTCACTCTCAACCAACCCAAAACTCTCACTTTCCTCATCATTAACCCAACTCATGGTCCTCCCCATCTAATTCCACAGCTGTTCAGGAGAGAGTGGAGACCACTGGTAGCAAAGGCAGGAGGCTAATTGCCTCAAACTGTAATGTGTAGTGGTTTGATATTGAACAGGACGTTTCCTCTTCTCCTGCTGCTTCTGAACTCCACCTCAGACAGCGATCAAAGCCACATGTTCTTCCAATCATAATATCAAAAGTGAAAGGATGGATGAAAACAATGCAACAATTATTTTAGCTTTAAGTGTTCACTTAAAAGATTCTCACAAACACAGCTCTGGATTAAACTCATTTTGTCAAGCCTAACTTTAAGAGCATAAGGAAAAGGGAAAAAAAGACCCCCTCCTTCCACCTGTGCAATTAAAGTGAAAGCCAATTAAAATGAACGTAATAGTCCCTGCCGGGTGAGTTGTTAAACAAGATGGGGTTATTGTCCTTGGAGGAAATGGTCCAGAACTCAAGACATCTTTGCTTCTTAGTTCCATACACCTGCCCCTCCTTCTTTGTGTTTCTGCTGTGAAAACTCTGCTGCTCTCTTTTTAAAAAAAGAAAGACAAATATTTCTAAATCCTGCAAGTGTGAAACTAACAAGATCCAGAAAAATAAACTAGTTTTAGAAGCTGAATCACCTCAAATACAAGCCAAACGCACCCATGTGTGAGTGTCATTGAGATTACAGGAAGGCCCATCCCAGCTTCCTCTGCTGCCCAGTTCCATTGCTGCAACCAGCTCCTACTTAATGACCCTTATGTAAGCAGGAATTATGGGAAACACATCTGCAATGCAAGACCTGGTTTATTGTAGAGGCCTGAAGGTGACAGAGAACAGAAGGAGGATATAACAATAACAAGCAAAAAGCCAGCAAAAAAAAAAACAACCAAAAAAACTCTTCATCATAGATAGAGCGCTACGGCTGTTTTGCAGCAAGCATGGCACGGCTGTGGCAGATGAGTCTTTCCTGGCTACGTGTGACACTCTGCGAGCATGTGTGAATACATCACTTCCATGCTTTAATGTCTCAATCTCAGGAGATTAAGGGCCTAATCAAGCCAGCGTCTGCCCTAATGGGAGGAAATTGAAAGATAGATATGGTACTTTGCACAGCTGATTAACCAGCAGGCTGTGTGTGTGTGTGTGGGTGTGTGTGTATGTGTGGTTAACATTGTAAGAGTATTTGCTTGGTAAGCTCATCAAGCTTTCCGGGTTTGTATTTTTGCCATGCACACAACAAAATAATAAGCTCTTCTTTGACCGTGCACATGAATATAGACATCTGCACATATCGTCAGAAGGTGTTAAATGGTAGTTAGGTATGTAGATTTGCAGCACAGGAAACTTGCTCAGGAAAAAACTGTTTCTGCAAGCTTGTTTGAAGAGCTGTACATACAGAGTAGGTAAATTAAGATATACCTATGCAGCATTGCAATAAGCAATGCAATGTTGCATAAAAGTGCATATAAGTTTATTTTTCGGTGCAATCAAACAGTGAAAGAAAATGTTTTCCAAGATCATTTTAAGAAGTGCTTATAAAACAGCCTTTTTGGATCGTTAAAGTAAAGAAGAGATACATGAAAACATTAGGTAATATGTTTTTTTTATATTTTTTTCACAGACAGGATTATGGATATCAAAATGAATTAACTATAAAATTATGTGGAGGTTTTTTTACTTTAACACATTACAAAATGCATGTTCATGGTTCAGCATTCAGAACATCCGCTTACAGCAGGGTTGGTAGTTGGTATAGCCCAGTTGAAGACTTCCTGTTCTGTGTGCTGATCATTTATATAACAACAACAACAACAACAATAATAATAATAATAATAATAATACTATACTTAAAAACAAACAAACAAACAAACAAACAAACAAACAAAAGCATTCTCAGACTACAGCTGATTGTTTAGAAACTACATTTGCATATGCAACCCCATTTTTGCTCTCCACAAGTACGGCTCATGTAAGGGCAACCAAATCATACTGCATGACTGATAGAACTGGGACTACAAATAGACCCATAGAACAACTGCAAAAATGTTCTCTTCATTGTAAAAATGCTGCAAATTCATACTGTATTACACAGATCCCCACCCCACCCCCACCTGCAAGGTGTCCCCTTGACCTCTAGGTTGAGGGATGGGCAATACCAATGACATCCTTATCCAAACGAAATAAAAAGAAATATTAACATTGCATAATCAAGCAATTTTGATAGATATCAATAGATTAAGTGTGGCCCCTGAATGAGGTGTTGTGTCATTAAAAGTAGCTTATCAATGCTCTCTGGTGGACAAACTATATGAGACACTGTGACTATAAACCAAGGTTGTCATTTGTCATCTTCAGTTTCTTCTAACTCATATCTTACAGTCTCTCATAGTCTTTTTTTAATTAAATATAACATGTTGAGAAAGTTTTCTGTCCAAGATTACTGTCACAGAGTTTTCTAAATGAATTCAACAGTTTACTTCATAGCACGGCGTATACAATCACACCCGTAAGCTCTCTTGCAACATCTGAATTATGAATTTAATGTTGATTGATGGGAATGAACTCCAAAATTGTATCATGATAGAGCGATAACTGCTGTGTCAATAACAAGTGTTTGATAGATTGCTAATAAGTGCTACTGAGCCAGTAACAAGTGAGCACTGGCTGTGTGCGTGTCTCTGCAGGGACCTGTCAACTCATCAGCCTTATCGGCTGGGTGAGAGGTCCGCATGGCGTCGCTGAATATCTCTTCACCTCGCACGCAAGCACAGTGGTGTCACAATGTATCTGCTCACCAGGGAATGATGAGGGGGCTGCAATCTTTATGAGGCGAAAGAAGGAAACATATGGAAAGAGGACAAGCGACAAAAGTGTGTAAGTGTGCATATGTCAGGGTGTTAGCGTGGGAGGGCGAGTGAGAAAGTTGCAGATTGCGCACATAGGTGTGGGACAGTGCAAGAAGAAAGTGTTTGTGTCAATAGGTTCTGGAAATGTGGTGAACAGAGCAGGATAGCAG
Organism: Oreochromis niloticus; assembly: GCF_001858045.2. Taxonomy (NCBI): domain Eukaryota; kingdom Metazoa; phylum Chordata; class Actinopteri; order Cichliformes; family Cichlidae; genus Oreochromis; species Oreochromis niloticus. Next base: position 16,525,553 of record NC_031984.2, read on the forward strand.
GGGAACAAGTGAAAGAAATAAAAAGCTGTTGTGAGTGTGTGACTGTGTTTGTGTCGATGTGACTGTGTGGAAGAGACACACAGAGAGCAGCGGCCTATGCAGTGTGGTGGAACTTCTCTCATCTCAGCGCATTTGGTTTGCTCCCATTCTTCATTAACTCCATTAACAGATGAGCAGCGGCGATTAGCGGAGCTACCCGCTGATTCAGCTCTCACACCCTCCCCCATCTCTCTTCTCTAACCCTCTGTCGTTCTGTCGCTACCTCGATCCAACACTCCTCCTCCTCTGCCTCACATCTGAGGGGCTGTTAAGTCACAAGTTGAAGTGCGCTGTACATTCGTGTATAAACAAATATGCAAATTTAAAAAAAACCAAACCTTGCACAATCACATTCTAAGACGTTTCATAATTTGCTACTTAAGCCACAAAAATTTAAACACCCCAAAGTGCACAGAGGGCCATAAAGCCAGTCTATCCCTCCCCCGCAGTGGCTTTTTATTCAGCTAACAGTTTTTACTGCTCTGTGCCATCTTAAAGCCCTCTGCTCCTCCAGTGGGTAGTGCCAAGGGGGCAGTCTGCCTACCGCACACTGTGCCATTAGCCACGGCTGGCTCTTTAGCCAAGAGGAAAAGGGAAAAAAGGCAGTGACTGCCAAAAGGTACTTTAGACGAGGGAAAGGGGACAGTAGAAATAAACAGAGAGAGAGAGAGAGATGGGGAATGGAGACTTTCCTTTAATTCCCCCTGCATCTGTTCTATAATAGCCCCAATTAGAAGTTTAATTAGTCACATTCCTCTGTTATCCCACCTCTCTGCCTACTACCCTCTATCACCGTACCTTTACTCACAAGTAGCTAAAAAAATGAGGCCGTATTATGCTGTTATTGACCTTCTTTCCTCTCCCAGCAGCAATTTGATTCTTCCTAATGAGTCTTTCAGGTGCCCAGATGTACAGATGTGTCAGATAAGAAGACAAACGTCTCTGGCAGAAAAATGGTAGCATTTGTCCACCCGAGAGTCACAAACGACCAGGGCTTCAGTTCTGACTTTTGATAGGTAATAAATCATACAACAAAGAGGCTGCCACTCAGAAAACTCTCTTTCTCTTCCTTCTGAGATCTAAGAGGTCGGTTTTGGCGCTTTGGAAGCAACAACAATAACAACCACAACAACAAAAAGACTTTAGAATACATGAACACAGGTTTCTTAAGGGGCTTGGTGGATGCTGCTTACATGGATCAGGACCTGCACAGTTACACACAACACTTTTTTTTCTCCTCTCCATCTTCATCTCTTGCGTTCTGGTTCTGCATCATGAAATTAATGACCTGCCAGTTGACTAAACTGAGGCTGTTTTTTGTTGTTGTTGTGCATGTTTTGGCTTTGTGTCTGTATAACTGTGCACAAGGGTGGGTATATGTGTGTGTGCGTGCGCAAACGCTCATTTACATATGCCTTTGGTTGCCGTCTGCATGTCTGCGTGTGTGTATAGAGTGCACGTTTTTGTGTTAACGAGAGCCTGTGCTCTAAGCATGGCAGTGGCCTTAGGATCCCAGGATAGAGCTCTTTTTGCCCTTCTGACAGAAGGTACTTCCTATAAATTATTGACACTCCCACATCTTCTCATTTCTCTCCCATCTATCTCCCCCACCTCCTCCCACACACACACACTGAACCCCACCGCCACCACAACACACAAATACTTAAAAGGGGAAATCGAGCCATGTTTCCCTCTGCAGAGCCATGTGTGAGGCAGAAAAACAGTAGGGAGGAAAGGAGGAGGCCTGCTGATTGGACCCTTTCACGTTACCCGTGTCTGTCTTGTTGCTCTTTCTGTGCATCACACCTGTGACTCTGAGCACCTAACAGGGAAAGCTCATGACAAACGTACTCCCGACAAATTAATTTCACCCTTCTCCAAACCTCCATCACTCTTCACACTGAAGACAAGAGGAGCCTTGGCATCTGGCTGTGTGTCAAAATAATTTCATTTAATATGTTACATCATTAAATAGCTTCTTTTCACTGGGAACCCTTCGCTGCTATATTTTAAGGCTCTGAAATCTCTCGCTACGTTTTATAAGCTGCGCTATGAGTTCTCTTTGTGCCGTCGTCCACGACAAAAGCAATCGCTCTCTGCCTTCCTTTTCTTTGTCTCACTCTGACTGTCTTGTCTCAGGCTATTTCCAGGCACAGGCAATCTAACCTTTTCTTTTCACACAACTTCACATTATTAGGATCCTAAATACAACAAAAGACCCAAACAATAGAGGGAGAGATGCATTGGACAGTGTTAGGAAATGGAGCAGGCTTCCATTCTTCCAGTGACTCTTGCCTGTCTCTTACATGAATAAGAGGCATGGCTAAACGTGCTGCATAATTTGTACTTTTAATGGCAGAGCCTTCCATTCCTGTGACATGACTTAATCAATAACCCGGCCTGTCGCAGTCTCAGCCCAGACTCGGCTGGCGTTTTATTAATTTTGAACAGGCACACTAACTAGGCGTCTGCTAGCAAGAGGCATTTCACACGGGATAATAGGCACCCTGGATTGATAGGTTCATTTCATGTACGCTCAAACCCTCATCCCTCTCTTTTTCCCCTCTCTATCTATCTACCCCCTTTATCTCTCTCTTTCTCTCCGTCTCCCCATTCTTTCCCTCTTTCTGTCAAAGAGTGATTTAAGGAGGACTCTGCACGTCTGCGTGTGTGTCAGCTGAGGGAGGAGGGAGAGATGGATAAATACGAAGGGAAGAAGGGATAAATAAGAAGTGAAAAGAAAGATCGAGACACAGGTTGTGACAGACAGCCTTTGTCTAAATAATAGAGAGTCATGACCTATGAGTGTCCGAAGTATCGATACATCTGTCTCGCTGCTTGACCAGAAACACACACACACACACTGAGACATACATCTCAGGGGTCAAGATAGAATAAAATGCACTTCACATTCAGATGCATGCGTTCACAGACATATGTGAAAAATGTACATAGAACGCATTAGCCAGACAGACATCCACATCTGTTACCCTCTGACTCCATTCAACTGTGTGAACGCCCAGAATGACATCACTTAAAAAGAGCAAAGCACAAACAGGAAGATGCACCAAACATGCAACAATAGGGATTCAAAAAAACTGGGAAAGCAGACTTTAGATATTTGAATAAAAGAATGGCATCATAATACCTGATAATCAAATAGGTAAGGGGTGTGGAGCTAGCTCAGAGGCACAAAGCTTCAACACTGAACATCTGCAAAAAACAAAAGTGACGAGTGTGTAAGGCTTAAACTGAACCAGTTCACCAGTGAGACTTCTTATTCATCGGATGGAAATGTGGCCGAATTTGTCCAGAATGAGTGATGAAAAGGATTCCCCTTGTATTACTGAAAACAAAAAAACTAAATATGGCTCAAAATTAATGTAATACCTGTTTGTATACTTTTGTTTTATTCTGTTTTGTTTTACTACTACAGGCAGCAGAAACAATTCATGAGTCCAACATTAACATGAATAAACATTTATTTGTTAATGAACCTTTAACATTTATTTACATTATTTGTAACTACCAGCAGTTACAAATTGTTAATGGTACTGGAAAGTAAAAGTATTGTTATTATTTTATTTCTATAGCTTTTTGAAAAAAAACCAAGATGAAATCATAAATCAATAAAATAAAACAATAACATTAAACATAAAAACAAACAAATACAATAAATTTGACCAAAAACAAACTAAAACAAAAAGACACCACAAAATAAAAAACCTGATGGACTCAAACTGAACTTGAATCAAAAGCCAAGGTAAAAAAGCAAACAAAGTATTAAGTTATGAGTGAAAATAATGTATAGAAACTGCAGTACGAAAATCAAGTGGAAGGTTATTCCAGAGTCTAGGGGTTGCAACTGTCAAAGCTCGATCACCTCTATGATTGCCTGTATTGCTGCTATTGGGCCACACGTCTTAATCTTTGAATTCAGGTGTTTTCAGTTTCATTGCCACAGGTGTATAAAATAAAGCAGCTAGCCATGCAGTCTGCCTTTACAAACAGTTTTGAAAGCATGGGTCGTTCTAAAGACCTCACGGACTTTGGACATGGTACTGTAACAGGATGCCACCGTTACATCAAGTCACTTCCTGAAATTTCTTCCCTCCTGGATATTCCATGAACTGTACGTGGCATTATTGCAAAGTCGAAGAGTTCAAGAACCACAGCAACTCAGCCATGAAGTTGCAGACTATGCAAAAATTACAGAGCCAGGTTGCAGGTGAGGCATACAGTGTGTAAAAGTTGCAAACGCTCTGCTGACTCAGTAACTGCAGAGTTCAGAACCTCCTCGGAAATTAACATCAGCACAAAAAGTGTGCGCTAGGAGCTTCATGACCTGAGTTTCAATGGCTGAGCAGCTCCTGTAGGTGTAAAGTGTATGTGGCTCAGTACTTTTATCCATATAGATGGATGGTAACTAATGCCGAACAGCTGTTCTGCTCCAGGCCTGGATGTGTCTGCAATAAGAAATCAACACATGCAAAACCTACACCTACTCGCCAATCAGTTGTCTGGAAAAGAGCATTGCCAGTTCTGGAAAATCCTGTGGACCTGTGAATATAAGACGTCTTTGACCTTATATAAAATTTGCGAATCAGTCTACTAGTTGGTTTGAATTCTGTTTATCTTTCTTCTTCAATTCTTTTCAGAACATTTAACCTAAAGAGATGCCATCTGTTGTTTACCCCCACTAGTGCCACAAGGAATAAGGCTAAAATGTCTCAGGCACCACAGGAATACATCAGACACATTTATTTATAAATGGATGTGTAAGTTATAAGAGAATGCACACTTGTAATTATAGTCAGGGCTTCCTCTGCGTTAATGGCAGGGTTGAGATGCTGATAAGTCTATTAACTGACACAGGCATCCCATTTTTGCCAGCATTCCTTGCTGGCTTGAAATAGACTATATTTATTCAGCATTGTTCCAGTATTACTAACCACTTAAAGTGATTTACATTGCAAGCCACAGTCAAGCATTAATAAGCCATTTTTACATCCCACACAAACTGCATTTATCGCACACACAGCATTAGCTGCAGCAAATATATTTCTTTTAGCTTGAATTGTATGTTTAAGTTCTTCATATTCTCTAATATTGTAGTTTTCACTTTATTTGTAAAGCATGTTGTCCTGCTGCCACCAGACTCATCCAATGTATGTGATTGGTCAAATAATACCAACTTAACTCACACACAGGCCTAGAGGCCTATCATTGACCATCTGGCAACCACTGACTGCAAGAAAAAAATATTTATTCCAGTTGCAACTGGTTGCTAGAGACAGTTGCAGTGAAATTGATTGCCAAGCCCCATAGATGCAGGTCAGTGACACCCAATAGTTGTGAGAAAAAAATGTGTATTCTCCAGATGACTGGTGAGTGATAGCTTAGTATGAAATTGGTCAAAAAGAAGCACACAGTACTTAAAACCTCCCTGCAAATGCTTTGGTCTGCAGTAGGTTGCAAGTAGACTGCATGGAGGATGCCACCTTGCCCGCAAACACTTACAATGTAATCACTGGAGTAGTGAAACCAAAGAGTGTGAGCTTGCCACTAAATCCAACATATTTCAAAAGTGCAACTTGTACTTTACAGGTAAACATCCTCCATTTCCTGTTTGCGCTCCACCTTTTCCAACTTTCATGACAGCTCAGACAGTAAAAGGAAGGCATCTGCAACCACCACTGGCATCCACAACAATCTGTTAGCAAACAGAGCAATTACAAGGTTTTTGGTGCATTGCAGCAACTGGTTTAAACCCAGCAATACCCAGCAACCTCTTGCAATCATTTGCCAAATGATTGTGGAACACATATTTTGCGTAGAGACCAGAGGTTGCCAGGGGTTACTGATCAGCCTCTAGGCCTGTGTGAGTTCTCATGAATTTGATAACTACCTCTGTGTGAACCTATAAATCCAGGCTGCCTATTTTGGTTAAAAATAAAAAAAAGCCAGATAAGGAAAAGATTTCAAACTATCTTCACATTACATGTTCCTGGTGAACCTCATCATTTGATCACATGAACAGCAGACAGTGTCAGAGAATGACAGGGGATAGCCCCTGTCTGACGTGTTCTTCACTTATTAGAAATAAGTGGTGCATTTTTAGTGTTCAAGAGGCAAGACACATGAGATTCACTCACTCGCTGTAAATTCTCTGGAAAAAAACTTGCTCGATTCACAAAAACTTGGGCTCAGAGGGACATTACAGAGATGTCATAGTAGCAAGCTGGCAGAGTAAAGTCTGTTTAATGTCCAAGCAGACTGATTCAGACATTTGTGTTGTCACATACAGCTCCTTTGGGTAATGTCGAGATAAGTTAAAGTCTTCACTAAACCCTGAGGGAAATAGCTGATTCTTTAGCTGCTAAATTCTCAACTGTTTTCAGCAGTTAGTCACTTACCGGGTCTGTATGCCATTTAGTGCTGAGCAGGAGGTGTTCAGTGGTGTTTTAGAGCTTTTTAGTGAAACTAGCTATATGCTGTGCCCATGAGAAAAGTGACAGTGAATGAAAGACTATCAACAGAAACTCAGCACAAGAGCTTCCACTTTAGGTTCTAATTCTCTGTAGTTTATCACTCAAAGTGACCCTGTTTATATTTTTGTTTGATACACTGGCATCATAGAAATGTTGATTACGGCCAAATTTGACATTTTTTTGCACCCATGCAGAAAATAAACCTTGCGTGAATCACAAAGCCATTTGACCAGAATCTTAATCATCCATCTGTTTTTTTTAAGACTCACAAACACAAACTTGTCTTTAATATTGTGGAGCAGATGTTTGACAGATAACTCTACCCTCATTTCCCGCTAAATGTCACTTGATTCCCCTTATCTCTTCATGTGGCCTTGAGGATCATCAAATTCAGAATAAGCACAACATGTCTCCCCTGTGTTGTTGACACTGTGTTTATCTCTGACCAAATACAGCACAAGAGTGCTTGCAATGAGGGTGGAAAGTTCTGGCATCATCATGTTTAACCAGTTTGGATCTCTTTTTGCCGTGCATTTGTACTCGGAGAGCTGAAAACAGAGGACTAAACATTTAGCCCCTGACACGGACAGTCCTGTGACTCATCATGCTGATAGGCCCAGGGACAGAGAGAAAGACGGACAGATGGAAAACAGCAAGAAGGCTGGCGAGGGAGGGAGGGAGGGATGGTGGGTGCAAAAGATACTGTAGGTTTTGGTAGGAGGGAGTAAGAAGGATCATGTGCTTCCCGGAGGCCAGAGAAAGAAGGAATGTATCTCTAAAGATGAGTCATTATTGTTGACAGACTCCTCTTTCTCCTCTTTCTATCAACACCACACAATGGAAGGCTTATCATACTTAACAATAACCACACATAATCACAACAGTCGATAAACCTTACCTCTTACCTCGACGCATATATTACTGGAAGCATTACAGGCTGTACCCTGCTGCTCTTTTACGCTTGTGTAACTTACACCTGAGGAGAAGTCTTGGAAAGATTACCATTATGAAAGTGCATTAGTTCACTACCAGAATTCCTATCATTCCTCTGCCCATCTGAGATGTTTGTGACCTTTGTGCCCTGGTATGCACCACACAAACACCCACAAACTTGCCAGTAACCACAATTGCACACAAAATGGACATCTGGACTCGGGTTGTTCTGTGCTGGAACAAGTTACATGCAGCTTGTTCTCCTGAGTCTCCTCCCTTTTTGGAATACAGTGTCCTGAGCTTGACAAAGCACTTTTTTTTTTTAGTTTCTGCACTTTTAATTGGTCTGACAGAACAGTCTGTTTTTGTTACTAATGGAGGTTTGAAGCTTTCTGTCATACTGACATCTATCTACCTCATTAAAAGATTATTTATGTGGGAATCTACCTCAGCAGGGCAGATTGTCTCAGTCCTAATTCTTTAGCATAGGGTTCGTTGATATGGTTAAAAATATTATCACAATTTGTTTTCTAAGTAATCAATATTTATAATTGTTGCAATATGTATTCCGTACTATTAATAAGGCGGGAAATACATTCAACCAATTTACAAGACTTCAGTATCTTTGTTTACAAGAAAACTCTTTTGCCACATATTTTGGCTCGAGCACAGCGCTCCTATCAGCTGTAGTTACTTCTGTGTCACATAATAACACGTGAAAATTCAAACTGGAGGTAATTTTGGCTGCTCCCTTATTTCCCAAGGTGTCGCTCCAATGGATGGGTTGTATGTTTGATTTTACACAGATTTTAAGTCCGATCCTCTTCTTCACACCAAACCTTTATTATCCGGGCTTGAGAGCAGCACTAGAGTACACTAGCTTGTGACCCCCCGAGGCTAGGTTTGTCTCTTCTCATGAATTTATTTGAGTTTTGTCAGAAAAAAAGACTCACTTAGACTCATTTATATTGGCCGGTACTAGCGATCTATCGGTCTTGGTATTTGCAACGAATGATGAATGAAATTTTAAAAAGTAAAGACAAGACGTTGAGTAAAGAAAAGTCCTAAAATGGTAGGACAGCAAATATTACACTATTTTTTATGTTTATTCAGGTTTTTCCCACATCTCAAATGTTGTGTGAACTATCATCGCCACAATTTCTTCTATCTATGTGCTTTATCCTCATTTTCAGCCCAAATGTGTGTCATTCAGAAATCGCTGAAGACTAGCAGGATGATCATGTCGAGCCTTGACAGTTATTAAGACTGCTATAAGGTCAGTTTGTCTTTAAGGATCTTTGTTACGTTTTTCCTTTTGTTTAATTCATTGTAAATATTTCTGGGCTGCTTAAATACATGTTTTCTTGTACTCAGAGAAAGAATACAAAGACTAAACTGCAGTACTGAATAAGCTTGAAAATCAACAGGTTAATAAAAGTAAAAAAGTAAAGGTCATGTTTTAGCTCACAGCTCTGCTTTTGAGAATTCAATTCTTTGTATTTCTACTGTAATGAGGTTGAAAAAGAATCTCAGGGGATAGTAAAAAGAAACTGTAGGCATTACCACAAAGATCAAGTAAATACATATATTTCTTTGTCATTTGGATGAACAGACCTCAGATTACCCATTTCATTTTGAGGTCTATATTCACAATAAATGCTTTGGCTTGTGTCTTCATTACTGCCTAAAGTTTTGAAGCATATGAACCCTGCTGTCGTCTCCCAGCAGCACTGAGACTTTGTGTCTTTATTTAAGCTCCATCTGGCCTTTGCTAAAAAAATCACAACCCTCCTGTTCACACTGGGCTCTTCCTTCCCTCACTGGTCCAAACCTTTTGATCTGTCCCTAAGCAAAACTTTCCCTCTCCATCTCCTTCTCTCCCGCCATCAATATTTCATAAGCGTACAGTGACAAATTTATTTGAATGCCGCCTCAGACGTGGACGCAAAGATGGATGGGCCGATCGGCGTGGTGGTGGGCTTGTGAGCGGCATGGTAGCGAGCAGCTTTACCGCATACATTAGTCACACGTTCGCAGACTGCTGGTGAAAAGATGGGGGCCTAGCAGAGGTAGTATATGGAGCTTTGGGGGAGTGAGGCTGGGGGGGGGGCATTGTATGTGAAATGCATGCATGTCTATAGGAATGTGTTAGTGAGAGAGACAGAAAGAGAGAGAGAGAGGAGGGGGCTACTCCGAGAATTGAAGGAGTAAATTTATCATAGTTATGGCTTTCTCAGGCATCCATTTTCCTATGGTCTGTTGACAGCCAGTAGTGTCTGCATACCAGCCCCCCTCTTCCCCCACCACCCCGTGTGATTGACAGCACTGGGCTTCAGCTTAACAGGCCTGGTTACACACTTCAGCACTGGACACAAACACACAGAAGAGAGAGATTTCTACTTACTCCTATAATTCGGCAATCAAACTGATTCCTCCACTTTAAGCACTTGTTCTGAAGAAGCTGTTTGAAGGAAGAAAACTTGTATGGCTGTTGGCCGTCTTTACATGTAAAATGTATTCCTATAGTTATGAATTCAATGCTGTTGCAAAAGGTAATAATATCAACAGGCACCAGATGCGGTTGTTTAAACCCAGTGATGAGGTTAAGCAGATGTTCTGCATCAACCAGCTGGTCCTCGTGCTCAAAGTTGTTTCATGATTGTGGCAGCACAGGAGCCTCACAGCCAGAGGGTCCTGGGTTTGAATCCACCTGCTTTGTGGAGTTTGCATGTTCTCCCCATGCTTGCGTGGGTTCTTTCTGGGTCCTCTGGCTTTCTCTCACAGTCCAAAGACATGCACGGGTTTAGGTTAACAGGCAATTTTAAATTGGGTGTAGGTGCTGCATTAGCCCTGCGATAAACTGGTAAGCTGTCCAGGCCTTTTGACAGCTGGGATAGCCTCCAGTCCCCCATGCAACCCTAAATTGGATACATGGAAGAAAATGGCAACATAGTCTATGTGTCCCATACCCAAGAAAGTTGTCAAAGGTTCATTACTGCATCTTCAAGCCAAAGAGCAGAAGACCTCTATCAACTTGGCAAACAATAAAGGGCAACATTTAACCAATATCTACCTTCAAAAATGTTTTAATCACTCCTAATTTACACTTTTCAGTTTTGCAGGATATAAACCTAAAGGTGAAACTGTTGACATGTCAAACCTACAGCATCTTTACTGGTGCACTGCCATGAATTTATGCTGGCTCCTGTGCTGAGACATGTACAGACGTCACGCCTACAGCACCAGGCCTCTGTCTTCAGTAAAGTCTCACTGTGTGTTCACACTCAAACTAAGTACAAGCATGTGAGGCCTACTGCTGTAACAACAAATTTTTACTCAGGATTTCAGGTTATTAGGTTAGTGTTACGAAGTATAAGAGCTTAAACTGATCTCTCTTTTTAAAAAAATTATACCTTGAATATTTTTTCAAAAGCTACATGAAAAGTCTCAGGTTTCACAAAGTTCACTGAGAACAACAAATATCAACATCATGGTAGCAACAGTGGAAAACCACAGGATCAAAAACACCCGACAGGGTTCATCTTCAAAGCAACTGCCATTTATCCGACTTTCTTCTCTATATTTTCAACCAATCTGCCGTCCATCCGGTAAAGAAAGCTTAAGCCCTCAATCTGACTTCTCAAATATCACAGAAATGAGAAACTTGTTCTGTCCTGCTGGTTGGAGGGCATCAAATTCTTGATCATGAATACATGCAAGGTGTTGGGCTTTATACATGTTCACAAGCACGTAACAAATCTCACAGAAAGGTGCTTTTTAAATAATGAATGCATCTAAAGTGAGACAAAAACTGAATCTCACTGAGTGTAGAAGTTTAAGTCATTTCCACCCGTGAACCTTATTCAGTTGGTAAAATTCAGGCACTTGAACTTTCACAGCAAAACCTGTCCTCTAGCTGCACCCACTGCCCTTTTAAACAGGTCTGGTTTCTTGTAAATATAGTGTTTGTTACAATGTTGAAGGAGTAGTTGAACCTTTTAGGCCCACATTGTTAGCCTGGCTATGCCCTGTGGTCACAAAACCCACCAGCATCTGTAAGGCTCACTTATTAACTGCCCACAGCCTGTGAGCATAGGTGCTTTGAAGTGGGTTAAATGCTCAGTTATTTCTAAACATGTGCAATAGGATGTGATGGTGTAGAGAAATACCAGGCTCTTAGGATAGATTAGGGCTGATCGTGGCAAAAACTGTAGTCCCAGCATCAGTGGACAGTTCACAGCGGCAGAGAGAAGGCAGCTAATTGTTATAATAATTATCAAGTCTACATGGAGAAGATAGAGAAAAGAATCTGATTATACCCAAAGAGAAGAGAAGGAGAGAGAGATTATCTGTCTGTGAGTAGACTGTCATTAACCTCACTTTCCCACCTTCACACACTCTCCATCTTCCGCTGTCTCTTGTCCAGTGGAGTGCCAATCTATATCCCATTGTTCCCCTCATCTCTCCTGAACCGCACTAATTGAAGGCAATCTGAACATGCTTCCAGCAGACTCTTATCTCACCTCTCCCTCATGCCGAACATGCACCCACACAGACACACCAGAACACCTTCTACATAAATACACACACACGCGCGTGCAACATTCTCGAGAATATATGCAAGCCTTTATATATATATATAGCAAAGTGCTGATTTAGTGTACAAGCTCTAGACATGCAACTTCAAATATGCCAATTTGCCAAAATTTAATATAAATATCAGTGCCTGGGGTCTCATAGGGGCTAGTTAATACATTACCATAAAGGCACAATAAAGGTTTGGTGTGATCACAATAGTGGTAATGTTATCACAGTTTGAGACTAACGACTGATGCCTGACGTCTGAGTGAGCAGAAAAACATGCTTTGAATATACAGCCGTATGATTCAGAGTCATGATGAGTGAAATCTAGTGAACTATGGGGAAGGGGTGACTCATGCCAAGTCACGCACAGTTCGTCTGTTATAGAGGACTGCACAACAAGTATAACCCAGTTCTCTGGCAACTTGATATCCATAAACATAACATGTGGCACGCATACCCACAAACACAACCTTTTCTTTATCATCACACCAAGTGTTTCATGGCCAAAGACATGGCAACACTAGATTACATAAAAGCGGTATAACTGAGGAGAGAAATAAAAAGATGAATGCACAATAAATAACTTTCACTTCAACTATAGTGAAGTTGCTACAAGTTGGATTAAAAACAACCTGACTTTAAAGGGGACGGTAACAGGGCATTTGTTGGCTACCTGGGATGAGCGGTTGACTTATATGCTGTAAACATAATGCAGAGGCCTCGGCTGAAATCCATCCTGAGGTCGTTTATTGTGTGTCTTTGTCTTCTCTTCACTTGACTCTTCCTATCCAAATAGTAAAGCTATTTTTGCCTACCCACAAGGGGTCGCCACAGCTGGTTGCGCCACATCTTTGATGTGAGTTTTACGCTGGATTCACTTCCTGACCCATCCAAAAGTGAATCCACTGTCATATCCAAATAAAGACTAAAAAGCTATCTGCTTTAAGAAAAAAATGGGATAGGATAGGATATTAAAACTTATCACAGGAAGTACTGAAAAGGTAAGAAAAGTTGTGCATGCCTGATTTTAAAAAATACACAAAAAAACTTTATGCCCTTTGAGCCAGTTCCAATTATTAAAAACACAAAGTGTTGATTTAGTAAGAACTCCAATGAGGGTAATACAGAAACTGAAAACTGAAAATGAACCAAATGTATCACCTTGACTGTCTACATTTTTAAATAATCCTATGATCCCAAAAGGTTATTTCCCAGTGAAGTCATTAAAACATATGCTTACAACTCCATGATAAAAACACACAATAGAAACACTCTCTATACTAAGAAATCTGCTGTATATACCACAGCTAAAGAGAATGTCTTATCCAGCTCTCTAATTAATGTGATTTTATTTATGTAAAAGGATAATTCACTCATAAAAACATCAAAACTCAATTAAATGAACTGGGGGAGGGGTTTCCAGCAGTTCTTCAAATACAGCTGCAGACACTATGTGATTTTATGAACCTCCAGTTATTGTTTACTTGGTAAATTTCCGGAGAAGCACTTGAAGGAGGTGCTCCACACATATATACAAAGGCCATAATCATGCCCAAACAATCACATAACCCAACAGATCCCTCACATATTCTTTTTAAATATATCATTTGGAGAAAGAAAGAATGATACATAGAGAGCAGCAAGAAGAAGACAAAGAAAGAGGTAGTCTGTTTGCCTTAGTGTAATTAGAGTACACAGAAACAACCAGTGTGCTGGTAAATTAACTAAATGATGAGACACAAACACACACACACACACAGGCACACACAGTGGTTGTACCACTGAGGATAGATCGCCCTCTACTGACGGACCAGAAAAGGTCGGTGTCTATGCAAGCAAGTCTTTTCCAGACCCCAAAGTACAAACAGAATGAAGCTTAAGAGAAACAGACAACACAATTTCAAAAAACTACTTTCTAAGTGCAATCAGTGTGACAATAATGTTTTAAATCTTACTCACTGAGAAATAAATAGACTTCTCTGCTGTAGACATCATATGCATGAAAATACACTTGGCTTAAAATTGTGCAACTCAACTTCAAAACTCCTCAAAGTCTGGATTTTAGTTTTAGCACCTAAGGCCAAAATGTTCCCTAGTTTTGTTTGATATGTCTTCACTTATTATAGCTAAACCATAAAATAACTATAAAAAAGGAGTGGACCTCTAAGGGAATAGTCAGAGGATCTGGCAAACTAACAGTGACAAATAGGATTGAATAAATTCATGACATTTCCCATGTATTCAAAAGTGATTCAATATTTTCTCCAGTAGTATATCATCACCTTGTTAAGTACCTATTTGTCATGCTTAAAGTGGCTGCGTCACTTATTTTTATTGTCAAATAGCCTGACTGTGAGACAAAGCAGGAAGAGCCAAGAGGCACAGACTGCTAACTGTTGACTGTGAGAGTAAGACTGAAAGGATGGACATATGTGTTCTTCCTGGACTTACTGTTGCATCCCCTCACACCTCTGCTTGTCATGATGAGGTGATAGTGTGACTGTTCTGGCACCAGAAGATACAGAGAGCCCTGGGAATATCGTGTGGTGTTGGAACAGTTGCGTCAGATCTCAAGAGGAAAAGCATACCGAGAAATTCAAGGACAAGATGTGTGGGTGAGAAACAGACCTCATGTAAAGCGTTAAAACTGACACATGGTCTTTTAGCATTAGGACATACTATAAGCGTGTGCATGTGTGTGTGTGTTTCTGCCCTACTAGGGATAGTGCCAGCACTGGTAAAGATCCAACAGTAGTGCCCTGGTGAGTGTGTGTGTGCAAGTGTGTGTGCAGACATGCATGTGTCATGTTTGAGCCCGTTCGCGTGTGCACATCGGTATGAGGCGTCATCGCGGGTTCTCTGCTAGTCTGAGAAAATCACACGTCGTGCTTGCTTCCAACCCCCTGGCAGGGACAAGACCTGCTGACAGCACCTCATTGTTATTTCTTCATGTTTGTCAAACGTGGCATCTCGATGCACACGCACAAATACACACAGATGTTGTCAGCAGTTCCCATCTTTTCAGACACCTCTCACTCCCGAGTGAGACGGAGTTTGTCAACTCGTTGCAGACGACCCCCCTGGAATACGCACACTCTGTTTCACAGTCCCATCTCAAAACCATCAACTTCCTTCCCAATTAATTTCCTAAAACGACTCTTTACTCCACTGAACTTTTTTTTTTTGTTGTTATTTGTTTGAGAGTGAGGTTTTCTAGCAGCATTAGCAAAATCTCAAACTCAACAGCCTTAAAATAAGGAGTGTTTTGGATCACAGCAGGAGCTCTTTTAGCACAAAAGCTTCACAGGTACATGCACCTCAACACATACGCAAACTCAAGGAGCGAAGGTGTACCGTCAGTCCACCTGCATTCGCACAGACCTCCTGTTCCTCCCGCCTGCAGCGGGCTGGCCCACTGCTTGTGTCTCCGTCTGCAAGCAGCCCCCTTTTCCAGCTCAGCAGCTGAGAAAGTGCCAATCCCACAGTTTAAAGGCCCCACTGGCCCTGCCAGCATGATAGATAGTTTAGAAATGAGGACGCGTGTTTAAAAGAGAGAAGAAGAGGGGGAAGAGAGGGAGGGAGAGGAAAAAAAGGCACGCAGCAGCAGCTGTCAGCCAACACAGAACCCAAGCTTCCATGACCAGGCTCTTAACAGAGAGAGAAAAAAATAAAACCAAGGGTCTTCTGAGAGGTGAAGTCTAAGATCAGAGCTAGAGAAGAGGAGAGAACTCAAACAGATAAAAAGATAAAGATGTGCAAATCCAAACTACTAAGCAAACTACTAAAATGATTATATTAGTGAGCACATAAAAGAGATTGGAGCTCTTAAAGTTCTCTAGAACCAGTACATCTGCATGCACCCAGCAGCCTGACTGCTACACTTTAAAATAGACTGAGCTACAGCAACAGTTAACCCAACACCCATTTTTGAAGATTCAATCTTGTCACTTTCAATTGACCTGTTATCATTTAAATGATAATGTTAATATTTTTATGACATAAAACTGTTTACATGACATATCTGTTGACTGTACTGCATTCATGAACTCAGTCTGAAATCAACGCTTGGCATGATTAATTTAACATCTGCAGTATGTGGATATTCGTTGGTTGTTTGAGATGTCAGCTCTGCCTGGGTAATCCTGACAGACTGTCAGTTTGACTCCTAATGTTCACAGCTCTGGCACCTTCAACCCCTCCCAGCAGCTATCATGCAAACACATGCACAGATTCAACAGGTGGAGCCATTTTTTTTCATGGTTGATCCATGCTAGTTGACACAGTAATGCAGTACTTTAATACATACATATGCAACTGATAATCATCAATAATGATTCATGTTTAGGTGTGTGTGTGGTAAAAGGTGATGTCTTTAAATCTCTTGTTATGTCTGTCTTCCAAAGTCCAAAATGCAACAATAATCATATTTATATGTGACAAATGCTGCTTTTTGACCACAATGAAGAAAAAGAAAATTACCTAAATATTACCCAAGTAAAGTAACTGATTATCAAATATCAAATATATTTTTCCTCAGTCGACTGAGTCAGCTGCAATATATACAAACTTTTTTCCACATATTAACTCCCTGTGCATCCTGAGCACTGCTTTCTCTTGGTGATCACTGCAAATGTAGTAAAATGCAGTCAATTTTGGCTCCATTTGCAGATATGTATATGAGCCGTCTTTTTCCCCATTGCTCTGAGAGTGCCCTGCCTAACACTTATTAAACAGATCATAGGAACATCTCCATTCATCATTGCCACCTCGTTTATGCATCAATGCCTGTGTGTGTGTGTGTGTGTGTGTGTGTGTGTGTGTGTGTGTGTGTGTGTGTGTGTGTGCGCGCACAGCCCCGAGAGGCTTGCTGTCGGTTCAGAAGAGGGGGTGATGTGGGAAGATTAATATTGGTGTGACGGCAGAACCATGCCAGAGAGGAAGGGTCACTCATTACCCATCTGACCAGCCATCTCTAGCCTAAACACATAAAGGAAAGTGCACGCACGAAAACACAGACTGCAAGACAGCAGTCGCAATAAGAAGCTTCTGTAAACTCTTCCCAGTCTTTATTCACCACTCCCTTTCCCCGAATTTGTTAACTTTGTCCACACTCCCCCTCATCCTCCTTTTCCTGTTTGTCTTTCTTTTGCCTCTCAGATTTTATCAGGCCAGATTAAATATATCGCATTAATCTAGTTGGTAGGGGAAATGCCCAGTGTATAAAATGAATTGACTGTCTCAGACCCGTCTTTATGGTCAGAGTGTGGAG
The DNA here is from genome assembly GCF_001858045.2 of Oreochromis niloticus. NCBI lineage: Eukaryota > Metazoa > Chordata > Actinopteri > Cichliformes > Cichlidae > Oreochromis > Oreochromis niloticus. Next base: position 16,542,869 of record NC_031984.2, read on the forward strand.
GATGTATGGACAGAGAGAAGATGGGATGTGGTGGAGACAGGAGAGGGGTCAAATACTGCAATTACCACCCAATTGATTTCCATTGGTGTGACGGAGAGAATAAGTGTTACTCCGTCAATGCTCACTCAACCTAGCAGTGAATCCTCTGCTGAGAGAAAGGGAGAATCCTTTCAGTCCATTCATTCATTCTGTCATTAATTAGTACGCTCATTTAATTTTGTGCAAATGTTTATTCACTCATTGAAGCAGTTGATGATCTAATATAAACTGTAATAACTTTAAAAATGGTCATATTTCTTCTTTAGCAATATTCAAAATCACCTCTCAATTCAGCCTAAAAGCACACCCTATTGGCAGTGGCGAAATGCAGAGGGGAAAAAGGGAGGAGTAGGAGTGGATGGCTTCTGTGCTATCAAGTGAGGATCGTCCTCTTTCTGAGGTTTTACAGAAGGTGCTTATACAGACTCATATGAAGTGAGTATATGTGTGAGCGGCTCCCATCCCGTAGCTTGTTAAAAAAAAAAAAAAGACAGCGAGAGAGAAACTCAGAAACACACACGAGTCCTCCTTTCTTGGCTCATATATTCTCCTATCCCATGTCTCTTTTTCTCTTCTCTCTGTCGTTTCTCATTTTGTCTTTTCATTCTCTTCTCTGTCTCCCCCCCCCCCCCCCCCCCTACACACACACACACACACACACACACACACACCCCTCTGGTCTCCTCTCTTTAGGGCCAGACTGTGGTTTGTCGATAGAATCAGTGGAAAACTGTTTGGAAACCCAAACCTCAGTGAAATTATTTGATTACAACCTCTCATTACTTGCTGGTTTGGATGCATTAAAAACTTGCTGAGAAGTAATGATTTCCATTTTGTGTTTGAGTTGTATTTGCTGCGGTTTCTTTCCAAGGACAGCACGTAGCAGTTGCTTGATTTCTCAGTTGTTTGGACATTTTTTAAATGATGGAAGAACACAGATAGAACTGAACAGATGAAAGAAGAAAAAAAGACAACTGCGGTTCTGCTGAACAAAAATGGAAAACTTGGGTAATTTACCAAACTACCTAAATTCTCCCACTCACCAATGGAGGATATTTCTCATCCTATAGGGGGAAAGTAGGTGTTATGTCTGCAGCAGTTGACTAATTAGCCAAAAGTCACAGAAATATGACCCTCCAGTACAACAGGAGATAGACAAGGACTAATTAAGGCTACCTTGTCTCTCACCGGCAATTAAAAAACAACAAAGCTCTGCAAATTTTCACCCCAAATCGCTCTGTCTCTTTGTCTTTTCCACTCAAACTATCTCGACCTAATTTATCCTTTTCAATTATCTCCTGAAAAATGTCCTCCTTCAAACCACAGTGTCATGGCGGAGATGACTGTAACGCAAAAGAGTCACATGAAAGGACTGAGCAAGAGCTGTTAAAAGAGGAGCCGATGAGGGGACGCTGATGACGTAGTTCATCTGGTGGCGGTGAGGCGATATTTACAGAAGGTTGTGTTTGAACACGTGCATATACAGCAACATTTGTGTGCTGAATTAAATGCATTTGGATATATGCGTGTGTGTGTGTATGTGTGTGTGTTTGGGGGGGTAAGCGCATGCAAGTGTGCATATGAGCGCATGTGATTGGGTTGTTTGGCAGGTAGAAGGCTGTGAGTGCAGCCTGTCACAGCCCAGCCCTGATTACTCTGCACCATTCATCAAAGTGTCACCTCCCTGACAGCCGCTAATAAATATACTGCCACAGACCCCCACTCGCACCTGGGAGCGCACCACACTCACACACACTGTAAGTACACACCGTACCACCCTCACCCCCCCCCGAGACGCGCACACACTCATTCTGCCACCCCCAGCAGCCCGATGCGGCACCAAAACGCAGCTCGAGCAGCAACACATCCTAGAGCTCATTTGCTAATTGCTGCGTTTCCCGTGAATTCTGCTTCTGTCTTGTTCAATGTCAACAGGAGCGAGAAGATTTAAATAAATTATTGAATCAAATAAATAATCAGAGGGGAAACATGTAACAATACTTCCTTCCGTGTCTTTTTGCACAGTGCTTTTCATTGTCATGCTATGACATGACATATCTTCACCCATTTATATTTGTCAGCACACATATAAATGCAAAAAAAACTTAATTAAACAACAACATCAAACTTCTTTTTTTCTAGCCAGACTTAATCATGTGAAATGAAAGCGTCTTTGTCTCTATCCACACATTCCCAAGTATGACAACATATTTCTCTATCTATGTACCTTCTTTTAAGCTACCAAGCATCTGAAGCACTTTTGCAGCACACGGTAATGTAATGTTTTAAGAAGCCGCAAAAATTTCCCATAGACTGCCACCTCAAAAATGTGCATTTGCATGTAATTGCTAGTTTGCGTTCCTTTATTTTACTTCATTTGTAGTCGGTGTGGAACACACACCCATGTGGTCATCTCTCTTCTGTTTGTCTATGATTAGGCACTATGTGCCTGCTGCAATGATCTGCTCTTTTACTGTAAGTGCAGCCGGTCCGACTCCTGTCTTAGCTCCAGCAGATGCTCCCCAGCTCCCCCTGTTGGGAGACGGATGAAGCGTGTGACTCAACAGGGCTGTGCTAGCGTGCGTGCGTGTGTTACACAATGCGTGGGACTATGGTGATATGGTGGCGGAAGCGTGGATACTGGTGTATCCTGCGCTGGAAGGTGTCCTTGCCAAGCTTGCATGTGTGTGTGTGTGTGTGTGTGTTCGTGTAAGTCTGTGGGCAAGTGTGCGTGGACACGTGGCTGTGGGCATGCTGCGCTGGCAGATGGCGTTACTGCAATGCCGGGCCACCCTGGCTAACAGGGGGCGGACAGGGAGAAGGTGGGAAAGGAGGAGGAAATCGGATGTGAGTCAAAGACGGTGTGGGTGAGGTCTGTTGTAAAAATGAAAGGGGAGGAGGTGAGGAAAGGGGTGAACAGCTGAGTTATTATAAGGAAGATAGGACTGATAACATGATGAATGAATGGGCGAGAAAGACAAGCAGGCAACGGGTAGAAAGTGTCCAGCCAAGGAACTTCACCTCATCCTTTACACTTTACAACAATATTTAAAACAAAACTTTAATGTTAAGCAGCATTATTCAGTTCTTATTGTATTATACACCAATTTTGCTTACTAAAGCTCAATTCAGTGGTGGTCAGTTGCCAGCTGCGCTCCAGTTTGTACCGTGTGCATATATGCGTTTGAGGGTTGGCGTGCACTGCATGCCTGCTGGGCAGCAGGGCTGGGCCAGGTGTGGAGTGGGAGCAGTGGGAAGACTGGGAACAGTGGGCCTGTTAATTAGAGAGGGGTGATTAATGGGACAGCAGAGAAGAGGCACTGTGTTAGGGAGGAGATATGAAGGAAGGAGGAAAGGTTTAGGCGAGCAGGCAGGTGGGGGTGTGGAGTTAAACTGTTCGAGAAAGGGGATTGTGTCATGTACAAATTAAGAAAATTAGGGGAAAAAATACATATAAGCCCAAAAGTCAGTGCACTAAATGCAGTCCAGCACGTGTTACCTGCTTGAGATTGTGTCAGTGCCGATGCATGTGAGCTGGTGTGCGTCTTTCATGACATCTGCCTCGGGAGTGTGTGCGTTATTGAGATGTAAGAAGTGGCGTTGTGACAAACACTCCTCGGGGGATGTGGCGTGTAAACACCAATCATTTGGCAGATGCGCTGTGAGCAAATTGGCAGTGTATTCCCCGCGGCCAAGCCACACGCCATTATCAGGATTGAGACTAATCGTGTGCCGTCTCCCATATGAGGAGCAATTAATTCACACTGAATCAAACTGAAAGAGCCGAGAAGAAAAAGTAGAGAAGATCGGGCAGCAGAAATGGCTCCTGATGAAGAAGGAAGAAGTTTTTAGTGAATGAGAAAGGAAACATCTTGCTTGTAGTTTGAAGTTTTTTTGCGGAGATCAAAACTTTAAAAAATAAATATTGCTTTTAGCTTTGAGCTCAGAGCAAGTCCACATTTTCAATTCTCTTTTAAGTCAGACAAACTCTGGACAAATGCTCTCAGAGAAGAGAATACATGACAAATGAGGAAGCCGGGATGTAGATCTGGAGGGTAAAAGCAGGAGAAAATTGACTCGAGAGAGTGCTCTGAGAAGCAGTCCAACATTTATAAATGTATTTCCACCAAGGTTTGACAGCACGATAGTTTTACACTATCTGT